>NC_053028.1:663794480-663983977 GCF_003073215.2 Triticum urartu | reverse complement strand
ATAACTATCCCTCAACATGCAACAAAGAGTCACTCCAAAGTCACTAATAGCGGAGAACGAACGAAGAGATTATGGTAGGGTACGAAACCACCTCAAAGTTATTCTTTCCAATCAATCCGGTGGGCTATTCCTATAAGTGTCACAAACAGCCCTAGAGTTTGTATTAGAATAACACCTTAAGACACAAATCAACCAAAACCCTAATGTCACATAGATACTCCAATGTCACCTCAAGTATCCGTGGGCATGATTATACGATAAGCATCACACAATCTCAGATTCATCTATTCAACCAACACAAAGGACCTCAAAGAGTGCGCCAAAGTTTCTACCAGAGAATCATGACGAAAATGTGTGCCAACCCCTATGCATAGTTCATGGGAGGAACCCGCAAGTTGATCACCAAAACATACATCAAGTGAATCACGTGATATCCCATTGTCACCACAGATATCCACGGCAAGATATACATCAAGTGTCCTCAAATCTTTAAAGACTCGATCCGATAAGATTACTTCAAGGGGAAAACTCAATTCATTACAAGAGAGTATAGAGGGGGAGGATAAACATCATAGGATCCAAATATAATAGCAAAGCTCGCGATACATCAAGATCGTATCATCTCAAGAACACGAGAGAGAGAGAGAGATCAAACACATAGCTACTGGTACATACCCTCAGCCCCGAGGGAGAACTACTCCCTCATCATCATGGAGAGCACCGGGATGATGAATATGGCCACCGGAAAGGTTTCAACATTTTATCACATTCTGACTTTTCTAGGGAATTATTGCAACAGCGGTAAACTTTCTGTTTTCAAACAGCAACATGTATACTTGTAACATAGGCATAGTAAAGGCTATCAATGCCACTTCTATTGAAATAAAAGATGCAAAACATTGTTCTAAATAACAGCAAGCAAATCCTAACAAAATAAATTGACGCTCCAAGAAAAACACATATCATGTGGCGAATAAAAATATAGCTCCAAGTAAACTTACTGATGAACGAAGACGAAAGAGGGGATGCCATCCGGGGCATCCCCAAGCTTAGGCTCTTGGTTGTCCTTGAATATTACCTTGGGGTGCCTTGGGCATCCCCAAGATTAGGCTCTTGCCACTCCTTATTCCATAGTCCATCGAATCCTTACCCAAAACTTGAAAACTTCACAACACAAAACTTAAAGTAGAAAACTCGTAAGCTCCGTTAGTATAGGAAAATAAATCACCACTTCAAGATAATGTAATGAACTCATTCTTTATTTATATTGGTGTTAAACCTACTGTATTCCAACTTCTCTATGGTTCATAAACTATTTTACTAGCCATAGATTCATCAAAATAAGTAAACAACACATGAAAAACAGAATCTGTCAAAAACAGAACAGTCTGTAGTAATCTGAATCAAACGTATACTTATGGAACTCATAAAATTCTCAAATAAATTTATGGACCTGAGGAATTTATCTATTAATCATCTTCAAAAAGAATTAACTAAATATCACTCTCCAAATAAAAATTACAGCAGTTCTCGTGAGCGCTAAAGTTTCTGTTTTTTTATAGCATGATCAACAAGACTTTCCCCAAGTCTTCCCAAAGGTTCTACTTGGCACAAACACTAATTAAAAGCATCAAACCACATCTAAACAGAGGCTAGATGAATTATTTATTACTAAAAAGGAACAAAAATCATGGAATAAAAATAAAATTGGGTTGCCTCCCAACAAGCGCTATCGTTTAACGCCCCTAGCTAGGCATGATGATTTCAATGATGCTCACATAAAGGATAACAATTGAAACATAAAGAGAGCATCGTGAAGAATATTACTAGCACATTTAAGTCTAACCCACTTCCTATGCATAGGGATTTTGTGAACAAACAACTTATGGGAGCAATAATCAACTTGTATAGGAAGGTAAAGCAAGCATAACTTCAAAATTTTAAGCACATAGAGAGGAAACTTGATATTATTGCAATTCCTACAAGCATATATTCCTCCCTCATAATAATTTTCAGTAGCATCATGAATGAATTCAACAATATAACCAGCACCTAAAGCATTCTTTTCATGATCTACAAGCATATAAATTTTACTACTCTCCACATAAGCGAAATTCTTCTCTTGAATAGTAGTGGGAGCAAACTCAACAAAGTAACTATCATGTGATTGAAAATTTAGATCAAGATGACAAGTTTCATGGTTATCATTATTCTTTAAAGCATATGTGTCATCACAATAATCATCATAGATAGGAGGCATGCTTTCATAATAAATTTGCTCATCAAAACTTGGGGGACAAAAAATATCATCTTCATCAAACATAGCTTCCCCAAGCTTGTGGCTTTGCATATCATTAGCATCATGGATATTCAAGGAATTCATACTAACAACATTGCAATCATGCTCATCATTCAAATATTTAGTGCCAAACATTTTATAGATTTGTTCTTCTAGAACTTGAGAACAATTATCCTTTCCATCATACTCACAAAATATATTAAAAAGGTGAAGCGTATGAGACAAACTCAATTCCATTTTTTTATAGTTTTCTTTTATAAACTAAACTAGTGATAAAACAAGAAACTAAAACACTCGATTGCAAGATCTAAAGATATACCTTCAAGCACTCACTTCCCCGGCAACGGCGCCAGAAAAGAGCTTGATGTCTACTACACAACCTCCTTCTTGTAGACGTTATTGGGCCTCCAAGTGCAGAGGTTTGTAGGACAGTAGCAAATTTCCCTCAAGTGGATGACCTAAGGTTTATCAATCCGTGGGAGGCGTAGGATGAAGATGGTCTCTCTCAAACAACCCTGCAACCAAATAACAAAGAGTCTCTTGTGTCCCCAACACACCCAATACAATGGTAAATTGTATAGGTGCACTAGTTCGGTGAAGAGATGGTGATACAAGTGCAATATGGATGGTAGATATAGGTTTTTGTAATCTGAAAATATAAAAACAGCAAGGTAGCAAGTGGTAAAAGTGAGCAGGAACGGTATTGCAATGCTAGGAAACAATGCCTAGGGTTCATACTTTCACTAGTGCAAGTTCTCTCAACAATAATAACATAATTGGATCATATAACTATCCCTCAACATGCAAAAAAGAGTCACTCCAAAGTCACTAATAGCGGAGAACAAACGAAGAGATTATGGTAGGGTACGAAACCACCTCAAAGTTATCCTTTCTGATCGATCTACTATAGAGTTCGTACTAGAATAACACCTTAAGACACAAATCAACCAAAACCCAAATGTCACCTAGATACTCCAATGTCACCTCAAGTATTTGTGGGTACGATTATACGACATGCATCACACAATCTCAAATTCATCTATTCAACCAACACAAAGAACTTCAAAGAGTGCCCCAAAGTTTCTACCGGAGAGTCAAGACGAAAATGTGTGCCAACCCCTATGCATAAGTTCACGAGGTCACGGAACTCGCAAGTTGATCACCAAAACATACATCAAGTGGATCATGTGATATCCCATTGTCACCACAGATAAGCACATGCAAGACATACATCAAGTGTTCTCAAATCCTTAAAGACTCGATCCGATAAGATAACTTCAAAGGGAAAACTCAATCCATTACAAGAGAGTAGAGGGGGAGAAACATCATAAGATCCAACTATAATAGCAAAGCTCGTGATACATCAAGATCGTGCCAAATCAAGAACACGAGAGAGAGAGAGATCAAACACATAGCTACTGGTACAGGTCCCGAGGGTGAACTACTCCCTCCTCGTCATGGAGAGCGCTGAAGATGGCCACCGGAGAGGGATTCCCCCTCCGGCAGGGTGCCGGAACGGGTCTAGATTGGTTTTCGGTGGCTACGGAGGCTTGCGGTGCCGGAACTCCCGATCTAGGTTATGTTCTGGGGGTTTCTGTATATATAAGAGGTTTTGGCGTCGAGAACAAGTTAGGGGGGTCTCCGGGCTGTCCACAAGGTAGAGAGGTGCGCCCCCTACCCTCGTGGGTAGCCCGGGACTCTTCTGGCCCAACTCTTTTACTCCATGGCCTTCTTCTGGTCCAAAAATAAGTTCCGTGAAGTTTCAGGTCAATTGGACTCCATTTGGTTTTCCTTTTCTACGGTACTCAAAAACAAGAAAAAAAAATAGAAACCGGCACTAGGCTCTAGGTTAATAGGTTAGTCCCAAAAATGATATAAAATAGCATATAAATGCATATAAAACATCCAAGGTTGATAATATAATAGCATGGAACAATCAAAAATTATAGATACGTTGGAGACGTATCAAGGCTCTTCCTCCTCATCAGCGTCTTCATTGAACTTTTCAAGCATAATTATGTCTCTTTGATTCACAACTGCCTCACCATCAATCCGTGCGTCGTCGTCATTTGGGTCCAGGTCAACATAACCCAAGTCATCATCCTCCTTGTTTCAGACCACGTCATCATGTTCCTCTTGAAAGAACACTCCCTCATATGTCATGGGGTTTATGTTGTAGTAATCATCATCGTTCGGGTCCGGTAGCTTACCATGTGGCGACACCTTGAACACAACTTCCCAACCCTTTAGGTACTCTTTCTGGCATGGGTAAGGCAGATAATATACTTTTGTGGCCTGGGTAGCGGCGATAAAGAGATCAGCTCTGGCATAGACGGTTGATGGTTTAACTTCAACTAAACCAACAGAAGGCGTATGTCTCAGACCCTTTTTGTGGTCGAACCATCGGCATTTGAACACAGTGAGACTTAGGTGTTCGCGGCCACGTTTGAATGTAAGCTCGTATATTTTTCCTACCCTTCCGTAGTAATCTACTTTATTATCTCCTTTGGTGAAGACTTCAGTATTTATGGTTTTTGGATCAGGCTGACTGTTCTGGTGCTCCTCTGTATGGAAGTGATACCCATTCACATCATACTTTTGGCATGTCATGACGGCAGGGTCAAAACCCATGGAAACCCATCTCAATTCTTCATCCATTGATTCGTTCGGATCATTTCCCTACAAGTTTAATTGAAATTATAGGGTGCATGAGTTTAATTGGAATTGTACGGTGAAATAGGTAATAGGGAAGTGTGAAAAATTACTTTCTCCATGAACCACGCAACGAATTTTTTCCTTCCATCAGCACCCTTTTGGAGAAGAGCATGTGCCTCCGCTTTAGTAGGAGGCAGCATTCCCGTCCACTCTTCATCAACGAACCGAATACAATAAGAAAAGCAGTATAAGAACTAGGCAAAGTGAACATAACGAACTGACTAAAAGAATGGTGCAAAGGTATTACCTCATCCACTCATCCTCAACTTCCTTGATGTTGTGCAAGATATAGAACATGACATCCTCCCACTCATCTCGTGGCATGATATAAGGTGTCGAGCATCCAGCCCTGCCACCTTGCCCGATGAATAGAGGCAGCTTGGGTTTATACTTGGGTTCTTCTGTATTATATCGATACACCTTATTGTGCAGCATGGGAACATGGTCCGGATAGTAGGTTCTCCTGAGGTCTGCCACCTCCTCTAGGATAACTGCCTCAGCTATGGAAGCTTCAATCTTAGCTTTGTTTCCACATTTCCGTCTCAGATGCTTGTTCTGTCTCTCAGGGCCGTACTGCCAACGATTCTGCACAGGGCCCCCCAACAATACCTCGCTCGCGAGGTGCAAAATGAGATGTGTCATCGGAGTAAAGAAGCCTGGCGGGAAGATCTTCTCTAGCTTGCATATCAACTCTAGTGCCTTCTTATGCATTTCTTTTATCATCTCAGGACATACTTCTTTAGCACAAAGCGTGTGGAAGAAATGGCTTAATTTCGCAAGCACACGCCAGACACACTCGGGAACATAGCCCTGAACCATCACCGGCATAATCCGCTCAATCCATACATGATAATCATGACTCTTGAGCCTGGTCACTTTGCCTGTTGAAAGATTGACCCCCTTACTTATATTTGATGCATAACCATCAGTGAACTTCATGACGTGTTTTAGCCACTTGAATGCCTCCATCTTATGATCCTTTTTAAGTACGAAGTCAGCATCTAGCTTGAACCAAGATTTTCGACTGCCTGTGGGAGGTTGCATGTGTAGACGTGGTCTATCACAAATATTATGTTGATCGACTCTAGCATTAACATTATCCTTTGTCTTATCAGGAATGTTGAGGATCGTGTGAAAAAGGGACTCTGCGACATTCTTTCCGGTGTGCATCACGTCGATGTTGTATGCAAGTTTGAGGTCCTTAAAATAGGGAAGCTGCATGAAGGGGGTAATGTGAATCCAGTTGTGCGTCTCACCATATCCTTCAAAACATTTTCCCCTTTACCTTTTCCTTTGCCCTTGCCCTCGTCTTCGCATGTGGCTTTGCCTTTGCCTTTGCCTTTGCCTTTGCCTTCACCGGCAGGCTTAAGAGCTTTCAGCTGAGCAAGCACATCCACACCAGAAAATGTTGGAATCTCGTTTACTTCATGGACAACTTTTCCTTTTGTGAAGTTCTTCTTGTCTTCCCTATCAGGATGGTCTGGAGGGAGGAACTGTCGATGCAGGTCAAAGGCAACATACTTGCCACCCTTCTTCAGCCAAATGAAGATCAAGGCCTGCATGCACACTGGGCAAGGCATCTTTCCACTTGTACACCATCCGCAGAACAGGGCATAGCCAAGAAAGTCATGCATGCAATACTATAGCCAAACTTTCATCAAGAAATTTTTCAGTAGATGTCGGTCGTATGTCAACCTCGGGAAGTACCAATAATGGTGCAAATCATCCACCAACGGCTGCATAAACACACCCAAATTCTTCCCCGGATATTCAGGCCCCGGAATTATAAGCGACAGGAACATGGTCTTGCGTTGCATTATGGCGCTGGGAGGGAGATTGAGCGGAATAACAAATATGGGCCAGCAGCTGTATGGATTAGACGACATACCATGTGGATTGAACTTGTCGGGGATAATACCCCGCGGTATGACCCGGCCAGATGTATAACCCGGCCGGACTTGGCTACTCACTAATGACCCGCCCTGGCTGGACGACTCACTAAGTGACCCGCCCAAGCCTGGCGACTTATGGGTGACCTGGCAAGCGGATCAAAGGAGCGACAAGACCCGGGGGCCCAAGAGGCTCAAGGCCCAGAAGGCCGGCTACGTTATGGTAGGCCGGCTTAAGAGGAAAGGCGTGAGGAATATCTCCTTTACGAGGAAGCAAGACCCGGACTTGTAATCAACTTGTAAGAGAAGATAGACTAATCCTAGTCCTACTAGGACTCCACATGTAACCCACCCCTCTAACTTATATAAGGAGGGGCAGGGCTCCCCAAAGAGGGACAAGCAACAAGAAACAATATCTAGGGCTAGACACAAAGAGGAGAGCCGGCTCACGGCGACTCCCTTATGATCATAATGAGACCTAGCCACAAACAGCACGTAGGGTTATTATCGAATGATGTTTCCCGGGGCCCGAAGCTGTCTAAATCCTTGTCTTGTGTTGCATCTCTCGATTCTGCTCAACCCCTCTCAAGCTACCACATAGATGCGTTGGTATCGCAACTAAGTCCTGACACTAAGGACATCTGCCGTGACAATTCCACGACAGTTGGCGCCCACCGTGGGGCTTGCGCACAGTGGTGTTGAGTTCTTGAAGGGATCTCTTAAGGGATGGAGAAGTTTGTGATTTTCCGGATGAGCCGGTTTGGGGAGGATCTACATCAGCTTGAAGATCATCGATCCAGATTTACAATCTATGAGATTTAAAGTTTGAGAAAAATTTAGGGTTACACGCCGGATTACAAGTCGAGCCACGGTTATGACTCGGATTTGCTATGATGATTTTTTTGGTCAAGACCGCCTCCGTCGCCGTCGAGCGGCTTAAGTTTTTTCCAAATTCCATGCCGGCTTGTCATCGAAACATCAATGGACGGCCCTATTTCTAAAACTACCATGGCGAGGAGAATCCCGGCGAAGCACCGTATTAGATTCCAACTTGAGCCGGACTCGGACTCGCTGGTCGCGCCTCCGATTCCAAGTCGCCGACTTCACCTCCAGCTTCGAGCTACTGTTGAATCGCCGCGCCCCGCGGACCTGCCCGCCTGCCGCGCTGCCTGCCTGCCTCTGCTTGCTCCGAGCCGCCCCCATGCTCGACCTCCCGCGCCATGAGCCGCCTGCTTGATTAAATCGCCTTGCCGTGCGCCGATTCCGCCTTGGTCGAACCGCCGGCTGTCTCACCTCGCTGATGAGCTGCCGAGCTGGCTTCACATCTTCTACTTCGAGTTGCCCCAGTTCCGGGTGACCTCGCCGCCTTGATGCTCCGGCTCGAGTCGTTGTCGTCTTCATCCCCAGGTCTTCCCCGGACCACCTCGCCGCAGAGTCACTTCGGTTTCGAATTGCCGCACCATCCTCGAGCCGGCCTTGTACTACCTCGCCAAACCCTCGCGTCGAGCGGCTAAATTCTGCCATGAGCTGCCCACCGTCGCGCCTGGCCACGACCTCCAAACCGCCGTTGTCATGCCTTGCCGAGCTGTACGGCCCGTCCTTGCCGCTTCAAGCCACCGAGCCGTATGGCCCGCCTTCGCCACTTCAAGATGCCGTCGAGTTTGCCTCGTCGCCGCCGCCCTAGTTTCTGCCTCTACTGCGCATGGCCATGGCTTTGAGCCGCCATCTCTGAGCTGGTCCTGCCTTCCGTTTCTGCGGTGAGCTGACCCAGGCCCGCTCGTCTGATGAGCCGCCCCGCTACAAGCCGCTGCTCACCTCTGCCTCTATAAGCCGGCCCTTGCCGGGGCTCGCTAACTCGCCTGTCGTTGCTCGTCGGGGCTCACTAAACCGCCCGCTACTGCTCGCCTGCGGGCTCTAACCCGTCGCCGGGTGCAGTCGTCAAACAAATCAACTGTGGAACCGTCAAGTCGCCATCACCTCTACCAGCGCCTGAGAGCCGGCCCGTCTGACGGAACTATGAGCCACCTCGTCTCTGCTTCGGCAGTAGTACAGGGCTAGGCAAAAGAGACAAGTAAAGGGTAGGTTGCTTGGTTAAAAAAACAATGGTCAAACATGACCCGGAGGATCACTTCTGAGCCGCCTAATGCGGTGCTTTTTTGCTGCCACTTCTCTCATCATTGTTGCAACCCCACGGCTGATAATTTTCGGTCAAACATATCAGGTGAAATCCATCCTATCAAGTTTTTACTGATACATACTTATTGTCTTCGAGAACAATTACTCTCGTTTGTGTAAATTCTTATGCAGAATTCACTATTACAAAGGAGGCCATCAAGCTATGGCTCTTACCTGCACCGGATGGGTCAATGGACAGAATCAATTATAATCCACCGAGGTTCAACATATTCCAGCAATCCACTGGTCATATCATGATCAAGCATGGAGAGTCTCAAGCCAACTCCTCGAGTCATCTTAAGAATCGGGGGCTACAATGACATGACTCGAAAACTCCGGGTCATTGAAGGGAAGATAACCCGGCCCCAGAGGCTACTCTTTATTGGCGAATATTTAAAGGCCGTCAGAAAAAATTTCCGACTCAAAATGAAGATTCCAGTTTAAAATATAGCTCCAGAGACATCTCTCTTTCGCAAAGCTTTGAAGCTATCAAATCCGGTTCAAAATCCGGCTCAAGGTAAATTTGTCTTTCACAAAGTTTTGAAGTTTTTAAATCCGGTTTAAAGTTCCGGATTCAAAAAGATTTAAATCTCTCGCAAGTTTGAGTTCTCAGAAAAATTAAAGGTTGCCAAAAGAACTTGCTGCCATGATGCGCAGTTCAAACTTGGATATCCTGCCTTATGGCTTATCTTATTATGATCATTTGGGGGCTTCCTGCTCATCGAGCATAGCTATCAATACCCTCTTGATCGGCGCAATGCCAAAATTTATATGGTCACTTGGGGGCTTCCTGTTCAAACATAGGTCGTATTCGAACCAAAGAGAACATAGCTGTCGATACCCTTTTGATTGGCAAACTGCCGAACCTACTTGGGGGCTTCTTGATCGTATCCGAATCATAGCTCAACCCCTTTGGGAATCGATGTGGATCGTATTCGAATCAGCGTCGTTAAACAACTCTCAAGGTCATTTGGGGGCTTCCTGTTCAAATATAGGTTGTATTCGAACCAAAGAGAACATAGCTGTCGATACCCTCTTGATCGGCATCGCCAAAGCCACTGGGGGCTATATGATCGTATTCGAATCTTAGCTTAACCCCTTTGGGACGGTTTACTGATCGTATCCGAATCAGAAGTCTCAAAAAGTTTTATTTTGTCTCTGGTAAAGTTTATTGCAGCCATAATTACTTAACTTGAGACCTTTTTGGGATTATATCTCAAATATATATATATATGTGTTTTATGCTTAACCCAGCTTGACTTTTGACTATAAGTCGCCAGTTTATGACAATCATCATCTATGTGGAAGCATTGGCTTCTAAGGATTGGGTTATCACCCTTACTGCACAGGTTATGTAAGCCGGCAGTACAAATTTAATATCACAGTAGTTATATGTGAGATATTATGACCCGCCCTGGTTTTGACGCTAAGTCGCCAGGGCATATGTTGTTTAAACTCTCTGCAGGATTTGCAGAAATATGATATGTAAATGATTAAGTTCAAGCTCATTACCAAATTTGATGCTTCAAAATGATTATCCATTCTGGATTTTTCTCAAAAGGATATAAGCCGTTGGGTCATGAAAATTCCGGTTTACAATGAAGGCGTATTGAATCGCCATCGGCCAAGAGCCGCCAGGTATTTAAACTCCGGATTTACTTGTCAACAGATAAGGTATTTGAATTCTTTAAATAGCCAACATGGCTGGATTTTCAATGATGATATTGAATGATTGAGGTTTTCATACCGGATTATATTATTCAAATTTTGAATAGCCAACATGGCTGGATTTCTATTATGATTATCAATAACCAGTTTATGATTGAGGTTTTCAAAGTCGTTAGAGCGCCACAGCTATTATCTTTATTAATGGGCATGATTTATTTTACAATGGAGGAAATAGTCCCGAGTCGCTGCAGGCTTACGACCCGGCACTTGGGGGCTACATTATTCAAGTTGAGGTTACATCAAATATGCAAGTCTCATGTCGCTGCAAGCATGCACCATGACACTTGGGGGCTAATGCAAAGTCATTTTTATTGGCCTTATTGAAGACCCGACTTATCCCATTGTAATGAGCCGGCCCTTGGGGGCTACCAATTGCTCCCGTTAAAATTCAAGATACACAAGCCTTATTCCATTATATATTGAAGGATCCACTGCTCAGTTGGTAAAGCATAAAACTCTTAACCTTGTGGACGTGGGTTCAAGCCCCAGGATGGGGGTTACATCATATGATATTATTTTCAATGAAAAGTCCCAGCTTAGTATTATCTTACTAAGCCGGCCCTTGGGGGCTACACATTACTGCTCAAATTTACATCATCATATGTACAAAGTCCCTGCTCATTATTACATAATGACCTGACACTTGGGGACTAATGCATATTGCTCTTTGCTTAAGACAATTCTAGGATGACCCGGCTACACTACTATGACTATAGCCGACTCATGGGGGCTACACAACTGGATTTCATTTAAAGCCATGGTGATAAGTCCCGGCTTATTCATGCTGATTAAACCGGCCCTTGGGGGCTACAGGTATTATGGATATAAGGGAGAAATATCTTCAAATTTTCAGTTTGAGTAAATCAGATTGACCCGGTGTCTACAAAAATCATAAACCGGCGTCGGCGACAATTATGACTCGGCATCATCTATTTATAACCCGGCAATTTTGGTAATCATAAACCGGCAAGTTTTATATCTCAAGTCGGCTGAATATTAGTTGAATATTTGAAGACCAATATTTTTTTCAAGTCAGAGCATTGAAGGCCGACTCAAATGGATGCTTTATTTACAATATTTCTTCTACAAGCAAATTGACTACGAAGTTGGTCCATTGACCCGGATTTTCTAGAAGGAGGAGATGACAAGGACTTAAGGATGATCAAGTGCCGGCTTACAAGAATATTTAACCCAGAGTGCAACCTGTCAATTTGTTCTTGTGTTTATGTTGCAGATCAGTTTAACATGGATAAACCCAAATTAAACTTGGGGGCTAATGTCGGGGATATACCCCGTGGTATGACCCGGCCAGATGTATAACCCGGCCGGACTTGGCAACTCACTAATGACCCGCCCTGGCTGGACGACTCACTAAGTGACCCGCCCGAGCCTGGCGACTTATGGGTGACCTGGCAAGCGGATCAAAGGAGCGACAAGACCCGGGGGACCAAGAGGCTCAAGGCCCAGAAGGCCGGCTACGTTATGGTAGGACGGCTTAAGAGGAAAGGCGTGAGGAATATCTCCTTTACGAGGAAGCAAGACCCGGACTTGTAATCAACTTGTAAGAGAAGATAGACTAATCCTAGTCCTACTAGGACTCCACATGTAACCCGCCCCTCTAACTTATATAAGGAGGGGCAGGGCTCCCCAAAGAGGGACAAGCAACAAGAAACAATATCTAGGGCTAGACACAAAGAGGAGAGCCGGCTCACGGCGACTCCCTTATGATCATAATGAGACCTAGCCACAAACAGCACATAGGGTTATTACCGGATGATGTTTCCCGGGGCCCGAAGCTGTCTAAATCCTTGTCTTGTGTTGCGTCTCTCGATTCCGCTCAACCCCTCTCAAGCTACCACATAGATGCGTTGGTCTCGCGACTAAGTCCTGACACTAAGGACATCTGCCGTGACAATTCCACGACAGAACCCATCACCTGTTATAGCAATTCTGACATTCCCAGCCTCGGTTGCTTCCTTCGGGTAGTCTATATTGAATGACTTCCATGCTTCACCTTCTGATGGATGTGTAATTTTTTTTGGATTGTACCTTTTCCCTTCCTTGTGCCACTTCATCATTTTGGCAGACTCCTCGGTGATGAAAAGGCGCTGCAGTCTTTTCATAAAATCAAGATACTGAAGAACCTTCACAGGGATTTTTTTAGCTGCCGCTTCTGACCATACTCATCGACCACCTCAATATACCGAGAGGAACCGCACTTCCTACAGTAGTTGTCATCCGCATACTCATGCCTAAACAAATAGCAATTCTTTGGACAAACATGTATTTTCTCATAATCCATGGAGAGCGCCATGATTTTCTTTGTAGCGTACATGGTTTTCAGCAGTTCATGGCCCTCATCCAGGCTGTTAGCCCATACTCCCAGAAATGCTTCGAAGCAACCTCGGCTACAGCCGTACTCAGCCTTGACTGCCATCAGTTGCGAGATGGCATCCAACACAGACATCTTGGCACCCTCATAAAGAGGTTTCTTTGACGAGGCCAAGATATCCAGGAAGACCATTGCGGTTTCCTCCGGCTCCTCCGGTTCATTCGCTGAATGTGACGGAGGTGTCGGCTATGCAGCAAAGACATCATATAGCATTTCTCTAACCCCATCGTCCTCATAACCAGCGAAACATTGTCATATCACTTCCTCTCTACCATGGTCCCGCTGGGCAAAGTTTATCGGCATATTAAAGTTGGGCATAAATCCATGCGTGTGAAGGTGCTTAGTCATCTCACTCTTATCTCTGCGCATACATCTCTTACATTTGGCACACGGGCATTCTGTCACAATCCTCATTGGACTATGGAATATCTCTTTCAAAAACACATCCGTTTTCTCGACCCACTCTGTTGTTACTTGATTCCGACGGAAAAAACCCACTATACATCCACTGATTATCTGCCATCTCTGCTTTATTGGAAGCCACACAACAAAATTAAGGATTCATTTAAATTACTCACATCAATATTTTATTTTTTACAGGGTTGACGAGAAATGACATTTAATCCACCTACATCTCTAATAGGTAAAGATGGGTCCTAATCCCACCCGAGAATGTGTAGATTGAGTATGTTGTCCATGCTCTACCCCATTCCGAGACAAAATTTTGGCAGCACCTCCCCGTTGTTCTCCAAATACATGTCTCAGCAAAATGCCGAGAGAATGTGCATCCAGAGAACAACAGGGAGGAGCCACCGAAATCCTGTCTCGGAACGGGGTATAGCATGAACAACGTACCCAATCTACACATCCTCGGGTTGTCCGTGGAAAGCGCTGGACAATCCGAAAGAGCTGCGGTGATAAATATGCAATTGAATGCATATTAATCGATGCAACCTTTTGGTTGGGAGACGCCTAGGTTACGCGCCTTGATGTGAAAATGAAATGTAGTGACATGGAAAAAAAAGCAGTCGAGGTCATGTAAGTGTTGCTCACCCTCGGATGTAGAGGATGTAGTCGATCAAAGGAGGGACGACCGTGGACCAACGCCTCCAACGTCAAAGATCACTCCACGGAGATGAAACACCACAAATCCTATAAAATTGACCGAGTGAAAAAAATTAGCTCATCACATATCACATAAAGCATTGACACTATATTATGAACCAACATGAAACAACATCTCAAATTGCAAAAAAAGCTTCATTAAGTGTCCTATGAAACAACATGACCTAACACTAAACATGACAAATAACGTATCATATGAAACAACATGACCAAACACAAAACTTACAAATATTCATCAATCCATCCATCTAACAAAGTTGCATCCATCCATCTATCACAAATCCATCTAACAAATTCATTAATCCATCCATCTATCACAAATCCATCTAACAAAACATAAGCACATTCATCAATCCATCCATCTACCAATATTCATCAATTCATCTAAAAAATTTCATTCATGCATCCATGCACATAACAACTAGTAACAAAATGCAAAAAATGAAAAAATAGCTAACCGGGGGCATTTTGGGTGCCAGTGTAGCGGGCGAGCAGGGAGGCAGGGGGCAGGCAGGGGAAGGGTGGACGGGCGGTGGGGCCGCCGCTGTAGGGGTCGCCGGAGGAGGGCTCCGAGCCCCGGCCGGCACGGCGAGGGCCGAGGCCCGAGCAGGAGGGAGGGCGGACTCGGGGCGGCGTGGCTGTGGCGGCGCGACGCAAGGAGGGTGTGGGGAGGGGCGCGACGCGAGGAGGGGCGGTGGGGTGAGGGGAGCGGCGGCGGCGGTGGTGGGGGTCGAGTGGGGCGGCGGTGGTGGCGGCGGCGCGGGATGGGGTGGAGCTGGGCGGTGGTGGCGAAGGGGGTCGGAGTCGGGGTGGATCTGGGCGGCGGCGACGCTGGTGGGGGTCGAGTGGGCCGGCGGCGGCGACGCGAGTGGCGGTCCTGGGGCGACGGCGGAGGGACGGGTTGGGGCGGCGGGAGTCACGACGTGGGAATGAGCAGAATGAGTGGAGGGGGTTGCATCCCGTGCGGATAAGGAGGGGTATGCCGACAGCTTTGCCGTCGGCATAGGTATCTGATACGTCTCCAACGTATCTATAATTTTTGATTGCTCCATGCTATATTATCTACTGTTTTGGACATTATTGGGCTTTATTATCCACTTTTATATTATTTTTGGGACTAACCTATTAACCGGAGGCCCAGCCCAGAATTGTGTTTTTTGCCTGTTTTAGGGTTTCGAAGAAAAGGAATATCAAACGGAGTCCAAACGGAATGAAACCTTCAGGAACGTGATTTTCTCATCGAATACAACTCAGGAGACTTGGACCCTACGTCAAGACACGTAACAGGAGGCCACGAGGTAGGGGGCGCGCCTCCCCCCAGGCGCGCCCTCCACCCTCGTGGGCCCCCTGTTGCTCCACCGACGTACTTCTTCCTCCTATATATACCCACGTACCCCCAAACGATCAGATACGGAGCCAAAACCCTAATTCCACCGCCGTAACTTTCTGTATCCACGAGATCCCATCTTGGGGCCTGTTCCGGAGCTCCGCCGGAGGGGGCATCGATCACGGAGGGCTTCTACATCAACACCATAGCCTCTCCGATGAAGTGTGAGTAGTTTACCTCAGACCTACGGGTCCATAGTTAGTAGCTAGAAGGCTTCTTCTCTCTTTTTGGATCTCAATACAATGTTCTCCCCCTCTTGTGGAGATCTATCGATGTAATCTTCTTTTTGCGGTGTGTTTGTTGAGACCGATGAATTGTGGGTTTATGATCAAGTCTATCTATGAATAATATTTGAATCTTCTCTGAATTCTTTTATGTATGATTGGTTATCTTTGCAAGTCTCTTCGAATTATCAGTTTGGTTTGGCCTACTAGATTGATCTTTCTTGCAATGGGAGAAGTGCTTAGCTTTGGGTTCAATCTTGCGGTGTCCTTTCCCAGTGACAGTAGGGGCAGCAAGGCACGTATTGTATTGTTGCCATCGAGGATAACAAGATGGGGTTTTCTTCATATTGCATGAGTCTATCCCTCTACATCATGTCATCTTGCTTAAGGCGTTACTCTGTTTTTAACTTAATACTCTAGATGCATGCTGGATAGCGGTCGATGAGTGGAGTAATAGTAGTAGATGCAGGCAGGAGTTGGTCTACTTGTCTCGGACGTGATGCCTATATACATGATCATACCTAGATATTCTCATAACTATGCTCAATTCTGTCAATTGCTCAACAGTAATTTGTTCACCCACCGTAGAATACTTATGCTCTCGAGAGAAGCCACTAGTGAAACCTATGGCCCCCGGGTCTATCTCTATCATATCAATCTCTACTTAGTTATTTACTTTGCCTTTATTTTACTTTGCATCTTTATCATAAAAATACCAAAAATATTATCTTATCATATCTATCAGATCTCACTCTCGTAAGTGGCCCTATAGGGATTGACAACCCCTATTTGCGTTGGTTGCGAGGATTTATTTGTTTTGTGCAAGTGCGAGGGACTCGCGCGTAGCCTCCTACTGGATTGATACCTTGGTTCTCAAAAACTGAGGGAAATACTTATGCTACTTTGCTGCATCATCCCTTCCTCTTCGGGGAAAACCAACGCAGTGCTAAAAGAGGTAGCAAGAAGGATTTCTGGCGCCGTGCCGGGGAGGTCTAGGCAAAAGTCAAACATACCAAGTACCCATCACATACCTATCTCCCGCATTACATTATTTGCCATTTGCTCTCGTTTTCCTCATCCCCCCACTTCACCGTTGCCGTTTTATTTGCCCTCTCTCTCTATCCTCCCTCTCTTCGGTTGCCCTTCTTCCGCTATGTCTGAATCCAAGGATTTGGGTTTCTCTCCAGAGTTTTAGTTCTTTTGGACAACCCCTCTATCCTCGCTAAACTTATAAATAAGATACTATGGAAACCTACTGAGTTCAATGAGAGTCTTAATAATTTTGATGAAGAGGATTCTGGAATTTTTCGTTATTGACTTGATGAATCTTTAAATGTGCTTGGTATAGACTATTAAGGATCAGGGCTAGCTATGTTCCCCATATCAATTGAAGTTTACCTAAAAATCTTTATATTGCCTTCCTTCCTCTTTAAGCATGTATTAGATTCTATATTTGAAAGAAGGTTTCCCTGAAGGGGATTGTCGTAGACACTTATGAAAAATGAAAACCTATATTTTGGTCACCCCATGATGAGAAAGTTGGAATCTACATCTTCTTTTGCTCTCTTACCAAATGAATCTTATTAAAGAGATAAAAGCTAGCCTAGATACAAACTTCCGTAACATGCTTAATCTTTTCTAACATTAATAGCCATTGTGCTTTACTCAAAATAGAAGGATTAATTCTATAGATAGCAAGTTTGGCTCTTTTCTTTCCAATACCAAGATGGCAACCTAGATCTATTCTGCTTGTTATGCCTAGCTATGGGCGTTAACGATAGCGCTTGTTGGGAGGCAACCCAATTTTATTTTTAATTCCTTGCTTTTTGCTCTGTTTAGTATAAATAATTATCTAAGCCTCTGTTTTGGTTGTGTTTTTTTGTGTTTAAAGTTGTTTGTGCCAAGTAGAACCGGTTGGGAGACTTGGGAAAGTCTTGTTGACTTGCTGTAAAAAAAGACTTTAGCACTCACGAGAAGACTGCTCATTTTTATTTGGAAAGTGATATTTAGTTAATTCTTTTTCTGAGATTAATAGATAAATTCCTCACGTCCAGAAATTTATTTTAGATTTTGTGGTTCCAGATCTTGCGCTAGCTACAGATTACTACAGACTGTTCTGTTTTTGACAGATTCTGTTTTTGTGTGTTGTTTGCTTATTTTTGATGAATCTATGGCTAGTAAAGTAGTTTATAAACCATAGAGAAGTTGGAATACAGTAGGTATAACACCCATATAAATAAATAATGAGTTCATTACAGTACCTTGAAGTGGTCTTTTGTTTTCTTTCGCAAACGAAGCTCACGAGATTTTCTACTTTAAGCTTTGTGTTGTGAAGTTTCCAAGTTTTGGGTAAAGATTTGATGGATTATGGAACAAGGAGTGGCAAGAACCTAAGCTTGGGGATGCCCATGGCACCCCCAAGATAATATAAGGACACCTAAAAGCCAAAAGCTTGGGGATGCCCCGGAAGGCATCCCCTCTTTCGTCTACTTCTATCGGTAACTTTACTTGGAGCTATATTTTTATTCACCACATGATATGTATTTTGCTTGGAGCGTCTTTTATGATTTGAGTCTTTGCTAGTTAGTCTACCACAATCATCCTTGGTGTACACACCTTTTCAGAGAGCCATACATGATTTGGAATTTGATAGAATACTCTATGTGCTTCACTTATATCTTTTGAGCTTTATAGTTTTGCTCTAGTGCTTCACTTATATCTTTTAGAGCACGGTGGTGGATTTGTTTTATAGAAACTATTGATCTCTCATGCTTCACTTAGATTATTTTGAGAGTCTTAATAGCATGGTAATTTTCTTAAAATCCTAATATGCTTGGTATGCAAGATTAATAATAAAACTTTCATATGAGTGTGTTGAATACTAAGAAAAGTTTGATGCTTGATGATTGTTTTGAGATATGGAGGTAATAATATCAAAGTCATGCTAGTTGAGTAGTTGTGAAATTGAGAAATACTTGTGTTGAAGTTTGCAAGTCCCGTAGCATGCACGTATGGTAAACGTTATGCAACAAATTTGAAACATGAGGTGTTATTTGATTGTCTTCCTTATGAGTGGCGGTCGGGGACGAGCGATGGTCTTTTCCTACCAATCTACCCCCCTAGGAGCATGCGCGTAGTGCCGAGGTTTTTGATGACTTGTAGATTTTTGCAATAATGTTGATTCCATGGATTATACGCACTCTCACCCTTCCATCCTTGCTAGCCTCTTCGGTACCGTGCATTGCCCTTTCTCACATTGAGCGTTGGCGCAAACTTCGCCGGTGCATCCAAACCCCGTGATATGATACACTCTTTCACACATAAACCTCCTTATATCTTCCTCAAAACAGCCACCATACCTACCTATTATGGCATTTCCATAGCCATTCCTAGATATATTGCCATGCAACTTTCCATCATTCCGTTCATCATGACACATTCATCATTGTCATATTGCTTAGCATAATCATGTAGTTGACATAGTATTTGTGGCAAAGCCACCGTTCATAATTCTTTCATACATGTCACTCTTGGTTCATTGCATATCCCGGTACACCACCGGAGGCATTCATATAGAGTCATCTTTGTTCTAGTATCGAGCTGTAATCATTGAGTTGTAAATAAATAGAAGTGTGATGATCATCATTAGAGCATTGTCCCAAGTGAGGAATAAAAAAGAGAAAGGCCATAAAAAAGGAGAAGGCCCCCCCAAAAAGAGAAAGGCCATAAAAAAGAAAAGGCCCAAAAAAATGAGAGAAAAAGAGAGAAGGGACAATGTTACCATCCTTTTACCACACTTGTGCTTCAAAGTAGCACCATGATCTTCATAGTAGAGAGTCTCTCATGTTATCACTTTCATATACTAGTGGGAATTTTTCATTATAGAACTTGGCTTGTATATTCCAACAATGGGCCTCCTCAAGTGCCCTAGGTCTTCATGAGCAAACAAGTTGGATGCACACCCACTAGTTTCTTTTGTTGAGTTTCCATACATTTATAGCTCTAGTGCATCTGTTGCATGGCAATCCCTACTCCTTGCATTAACATCAATCGGTGGGCATCTCCATAGCCCATTGATTAGCCTCGTTGATGTGAGACTTTCTCCTTTTTTGTCTTCTCCACATAACCCCCCTCATTATATTCTATTCCACCCATAGTGCTATGTCCATGGCTCGCGCTCATATATTGTGTGAAAGTTTATAGGTTTGAGATTACTAAAGTATGAAACAATTGCTTGGCTTGTCATCGGGGTTGTGCATGATGAGAGCATTCTTGTGTGGTGAAAATGAAACATGACTAAACTATATGATTTTGTAGGGATGAACTTTCTTTGGCCATGTTATTTTGAGAAGACATAATTGCTTAGTTAGTATGCTTGAAGTATTATCATTTTTATGTCAATATGAACTTTTGTCTTGAATCTTTCAGATCTGAATATTCATATCACAATTAAAGAAGAATTACATTAAAATTATGCCAAGTAGCACTCCGCATCAAAAATTCTCTTTTTATCATTTACCTACTCGAGGACGAGTAGGAATTAAGCTTGGGGATGCTTGATACATCTCCAACGTATCTATAATTTTTGATTGCTCCATGCTATATTATCTACTGTTTTGGACTATATTGGGCTTTATTTTTCACTTTTATATTATTTTTGGGACTAACCTATTAACCGGAGGCCTAGCCCAGAATTGCTGTTTTTTTTGCCTATTTCAGTGTTTCGGAGAAATAAAATATCAAACGGAGTCCAAACGGAATGAAACCTTCGGAAACGTGATTTTCTCATCAGATAAGATCCAGGAGACTTGGACCCTCCGTCAAGAAAGCCACGAGGCGGCCACGAGGGTGGAGGGCGCCCCCCCTAGGGCGCACCCCTGCCTCGTGGGCCCCTCGAAGCTCCACCGACGTACTTCTTCCTCCTATATATACCTACGTACCCCCAAATGATCGGGGACGGAGCCAAAAATCTAATTCCACCGCCGCAACTTCCTGTATCCACGAGATCCCATCTTGGGGCCTGTTTCAGAGCTCCGCCGGAGGGGGCATCGATCACGGAGGGCTTCTACATCATCATCCAAGCCCCTCCGATGAAGTGTGAGTAGTTTATTTCAGACCTACGGGTCCATAGTTAGTAGCTAGATGGCTTCTTCTCTCTTTTTGGATCTCAATACAATGTTCTCCCCCTCTCTTGTGGAGATCTATTCGATGTAATCTTCTTTTTGCGGTGTGTTTGTTGAGACCGATGAATTGTCGGTTTATGATCAAGTGTATCTATGAATAATATTTGAATCGTCTCTGAATTATTTTATGTATGATTGGTTATCTTTGCAAGTCTCTTCGAATTATCAGTTTGGTTTGGCCTACTAGATTGGTTTTTCTTGCCATGGGAGAAGTGCTTAGCTTTGGGTTCGATCTTGCGGTGTCCTTTCCCAGTGACAGAAGGGGCAGCAAGGCACGTATTGTATTGTTGCCATCGAGGATAACAAGATGGGGTTTTTTATCATATTGCATGAAACTATCCCTCTACATCATGTCATCTTGCTTAAGGTGTTACTTTGTTTTTAACTTAATACTCTAGATGCATGCTGGATAGCGGTCGATGAGTGGAGTAATAGTAGTAGATGCAGGTAGGAGTCGGTCTACTTGTCTCGGACGTGATGCCTATATACATGATCATACCTAGATATTCTCATAACTACGCTCAATTCTGTCAATTGCTCAACAGTAATTTGTTCACCCACCGAAGAACACTTATGCTCTTGAGAGAAGCCACTAGTGAAACCTATGGCCCCCGGGTCTCTTTCTCATCATATCAATCTCCATCACTTTATTATTGCTTTGCTTTTACTTTGCTTTTACTTTTTACTTTGCATCTCTATACCAAAAATACCAAAAAATATTATTTATCATCTCTATCAGATCTCACTTTCGTAAGTGACCGTGAAGGGATTGACAACCCCTAAGCACGTTGGTTGCGTTGAGATATTGTTTTTGTGTAGGTACGAGGGACTCGTGTGTAGCCTCCTACTGGATTGATACCTTGGTTCTCAAAAACTAAGGGAAATACTTACGCTACTTTGCTGCATCATCCTCTCCTATTCGGGGAAATCCAACACAGTGCTCAAGAGGTAGCAACCTATTGGGGAACGTAGTAATTTCAAAAATTTCCTACGCACACGCAAGATCATGGTGATGCATAGAAACGAGAGGGGAGAGTGTTGTCTACATACCCTCGTAGACCGTTCGCGGAAGCGTTATATCAACGCGGTTGATGTAGTCGTACGTCTTCACGATCCGACCGATCCAAGTACCGAAAGCACGGCACCTCCGAGTTCTGCACACGTTCGGCTCGGTGACGTCCTCGCCTTCTCTATCCAGCAAGAGGGGCGAAGTAGTAGATGAGTTCCGGCAGCACGATGGCGCGGTGACAGTGTTGGTGAAGAACAATCTCCGTAGGGCTTCACCTAAGCACTACGAAAACTAGGACGAAGGATAAACTAGAGGGGACGGGGTTGCCAGCACACGGCTTGGTGTTTCTTGATATGTCTTGGGTGCTAGCCCTACCCCTCTATTTATATGTTGAGCCTTGGGGTCGAAACTTGGAGTAAAAGCCTCCACAAAGTCGGTTTCACCCAAAAGGCAAGAGTCCTTCTCGGACTCCAGGGCCAGACACCAGGGTTCTCGGCGTCTGGACCCAGACGCCGGGGACCCTGGCGTCTGGCCCCTGGACTCCGCAAAACTTCCTTTTGCGCTTTCCAAAAACCTTGTGGGCTTTCCCCTTTGGCCCAAATAAAGTGTTCTCGTACCCAAACATTTCGGGAAACATCTAGAACCCCTTCCGATGAATTGCGGAACCCTTCCGGTGACCAAACACTATTATCCCATATATCAAACTTTATCTCCGGACCATTCCGGAGTTCCTCGTCATGTCCGTGATCTCATCCCGGACTCCGAACAACATTCGGTCACCAACATACATAACTCATATAGTACTATATCGTCAATGAACGTTTAAGCGTGCGGACCCTACGGGTTCGAGAACTATGTAACATGACCGAGACACCTCTCTGGTCAATAACCAATAGCGGGACCTGGATGTCCATATTGGCTCCTACATATTCTACGAAGATCTTTATCGGTCAGACCGCATAACAACATACGTTGTTCCCTTTGTCATCGGTATGTTACTTGCCGGAGATTCTCAATACCTAGTTCAATCTCGTTACCCGCAAGTCTCTTTACTCGTTCCGTAATACATCATTCCACAACTAACCCATTTAGTTGCATTGCTTGCAAGGCTTAAGTGATGTGTATTACCGAGAGGGCCCAGAGATACCTCTCCGACAATCGGAGTGACAAATCCTAATCTCAAAATACGCCAACCCAACAAGTACCTTTGGAGACACCTATAGAGCACCTTTATAATCACCCAGTTACATTGTGACGTTTGGTAGCACACAAAGTGTTCCTCTGGTAAACGGGAGTTGCATAATCTCATAGTCATAGGAACATGTATAAGTTATGAAGCAAGCAATAGCAACAAACTAAACGATCAAGTGCTAAACTAACGGAATGGGTCAAGTCAATCATATCATTATCCTAATGATGTGATCCCGTTAATCAAATGACAACTCATGTCTATGGTTAGGAAACATAACCATCTTTGATTAACGAGCTAGTCAAGTAGAGGCATACTAGTGACACTCTGTTTGTCTATGTATTCACACATGTATTATGTTTCCGTTTAATACAATTCTAGCATGAATAATAAACATTTATCATGATATAAGGAAATAAATAATAACTTTATTATTGCCTCTAGGGCATATTTCCTTCAGTCTCCCACTTGCACTAGAGTCAATAATCTAGATTACACTGCTATGATCCTAACACCCATGGAGCCTTGGTGCTGATCATGTTTTGCTCATGGAAGAGGCTTAGTCAACGGGTCTGCCACATTTAGATCTGTATGTATCTTGAAAATTTCTATGTCTCGCACCTGGATTAAATCCCGGATGGAATTGAAGCGTCTCTTGATGTGCTTGGTTGTCTTGTGAAATCTGGATTCCTTCGCTAAGGTAATTGCTCCAGTATTGTCACAAAATATTTTCATTGGACCCGATGCACTAGGTATGACACTTAGATCGGATATGAACTCCTTCATCTAGACTCCTTCATTTGCTGCTTCCGAAGCAGCTATGTACTCCGCTTCACATGTAGATTCCACCACGACGCTTTGTTTAGAACTGCACCAACTGACAGCTCCACCATTCAATAAAAACACGTATCCGGTTTGCGATTTAGAATCGTCCGGATCAGTGTCAAAGCTTGCATCAACGTAACCATTTACGATGAGCTCTTTGTCACCTCCATAAACGAGAAACATATCCTTAGTCCATTTCAGGTACTTCAGGATGTTCTTGACCGCTGTCCAGTGATCCACTCCTGGATTACTTTGGTACCTCCCTGCTAGACTTATAGCAAGGCACACATCAGGTCTGGTACACAGCATTGCATACATGATAGAGCCTATGGCTGAAGCATAGGGAACATCTTTCATTTTCTCTCTATCTTCTACAGTGGTTGGACATTGAGTCTTACTCAATTTCACACCTTGTAACACAGGAAAGGACCCTTTATTTGCTTGATCCATTTTAAACTTCTTCAAAACTTTGTCCAGGTATGTGCTTTGTGAAAGTCCAATTAAGCGTCTTGATCTATCTCTATAGATCTTAATGCCCAATATGTAAGCAGCTTCACCGAGGTCTTTCATTGAAAAACTCTTATTCAAGTATCCCTTTATGCTATCCAGAAATTCTATATGTCATTTCCAATCAATAATATGTCATCCACATATAATATCAGAAATGCTACCGAGCTCCCACTCACTTTCTTGTAAATACAGGCTTCTCCAAAAGTCTGTACAAAACCAAATGCTTTGATCACACTATCAAAACGTTTATTCCAACTCCGAGAGGCTTGCACCAGTCCATAAATGGATCGCTGGAGCTTGCACACTTTGTTAGCTCCCTTTGGATCGACAAAACCTTCCGGTTGCATCATATACAATTCTTCTTCCAGAAATCCATTAGGAATGCAGTTTTGACATCCATCTGCCAAATTTCATAATCATAAAATGCGGCAATCGCTAACATGATTCGGACAGACTTAAGCATCGCTACGGGTGAGAAAGTCTCATCGTAGTCAATCCCTTGAAGTTGTCGAAACCCTTTCGCAACAAGTCGAGCTTTGTAGACAGTAACATTACCGTCAGCGTCAGTCTTCTTCTTGAAGATCCATTTATTCTCAATTGCTTGCCGATCAATGGGCAAGTCAACTAAAGTCCACACTTTGTTCTCATACATGGATCCCATCTCAGATTTCATGGCTTCAAGCCATTTTTCGGAATCTGGGCTCACCATCGCTTCTTCATAGTTCGTAGGTTCATCATGATCCAGTAGCATGACTTCTAGAATAGGATTACCGTATCACTCTGGCGCGGATCTTACTCTGGTTGATCTACGAGGTTTAGTAATAACTTGATCTGAAGTTTCATGATCATCATCATTAACTTCCTCACTAATTGGTATAGTTGTCATAGGAACCGGTTTCTGTGATGAGCTACTTTCCAATAAGGGAGCAGGTACGGTTACCTCATCAAGTTCTACTTTCCTCCCACTCACTTCTTTCGAGAGAAACTCCTTCTCTAGAAAGGATCCATTCTTAGCAACGAATGTCTTGCCTTCGGATCTATGATAGAAGGTGTACCCAACAGTCTCCTTTGGGTATCCTATGAAGACACATTTCTCCGATTTAGATTCGAGCTTATCAGGCTGAAGTTTTTTCACATAAGCATTGCAGCCCCAAACTTTAAGAAACGACAACTTTGGTTTCTTGCCAAACCACAGTTCATAAGGCGTCGTCTCAATGGATTTCGATGGTGACCTATTTAACGTGAATGCGGTCGTCTCTAAAGCAAAACCCCAAAACGATAGCGGTAAATCAGTAAGAGACATCATAGATCGCACCATATCTAGTAAAGTACGATTACGACGTTCGGACACACCATTACGCTGTGGTGTTCCGGGTGGCATGAGTTGCGAAACTATTCCGCTTTGTTTCAAATATAGACCAAACTCGTAACTCAAATATTCTCCTCCCTGATCAGATCGTAGAAATTTTATTTTCTTATTACGATGATTTCCAACTTCACTCTGAAATTCTTTGAACTTTTCAAATGTTTCAGATTTATGTTTCATCAAGTAGATATACCCATATCTGCTTAAATCATCTGTGAAGGTGAGAAAATAACGATATCTGCCATGAGCCTCAACATTCATCGGACCACATACATCTGTATGTATGATTTCCAACAAATCTGTTGCTCTCTCCATAGTACCGGAGAACGGCGTTTTAGTCATCTTGCCCATGAGACACGGTTCGCAAGTACCAAGTGATTCATAATCAAGTGGTTCCAAAAGTCCATCAGTATGGAGTTTCTTCATGCGCTTTACACCGATATGACCTAAACGGCAGTGCCACAAATAAGTTGCACTATCATTATCAACTCCGCATCTTTTGGCTTCAACATTATGAATATGTGTATCACTACTATCTAGATTCATCAAAAATAGACCACTCTTCAAGGGTGCATGACCATAAAAGATATTACTCATATAAATAGAACAACCATTATTCTCTGATTTAAATGAATAACCGTCTCGCATTAAACAAGATCCAGATATAATGTTCATGCTCAACGCTGGCACCAAATAACAATTATTTAGGTCTAAAACTAATCCCGAAGGTAGATGTAGAGGTAGCGTGCCGACTGCGATCACATCGACTTTGGAACCATTTCCCACGCGCATCGTCACCTCGTCCTTGGCCAGTGTTCGCTTAATCCGTAGTCCCTGTTTTGAGTTGCAAATATTAGCAACGGAACCAGTATCAAATACCCAGGTGCTACTGCGAGCTCTAGTAAGGTACACATCAATAACATGTATATCACATATACCTTTGTTCACCTTGCCATCCTTCTTATCCGCCAAATACTTGGGGCAGTTCCGCTTCCAGTGACCAGTCTGCTTGCAGTAGAAGCACTCAGTTTTATGCTTAGGTCCAGACTTGGGTTTCTTCTCCTGAGCAGCAACTTGTTTGCTGTTCTTCTTGAAGTTCCCCTTCTTCTTCCCTTTGCCCTTTTTCTTGAAACTGGCGGTCTTATTGACCATCAACACTTGATGCTCCTTCTTGATTTCTACCCCCGCAGCCTTTAGCATTGCGAAGAGCTCGGGAATCGTCTTATGCATCCCTTGCATGTTATAGTTCATCACGAAGCTCTTGTAGCTTGGTGGCAATGATTGAAGAACTCTGTCAATGACACTATCAACAGGAAGATTAACTCCTAGTTGAGTCAAGTGATTATGATACCCAGACATTTTGAGCATATGTTCACTGACAGAATTATTCTCCTCCATGTTGCAGCTATAGAACTTATTGGAGACTTCATATCTCTCAATCCGGGCATTTGCTTGAAATATTAACTTCAACTCCTGGAACATCTCATATGCTCCATGACGTTCAAAACGTCGTTGAAGACCCGGTTCTAAGTCGTAAAGCATGGCACACTGAACTATCGAGTAGTCACCAGCTTTGCTCTGCCAGACGTTCATAACATCTAGTGTTGCTCCTGCATCAGGCTTGGCACTTAGCGGTGCTTCCAGGACGTAATTCTTCTGTGCAGCAATGAGGATAATCCTCAAGTTACGGACCCAGTCCGTGTAATTGCTACCATCATCTTTCAACTTTGCTTTCTCAAGGAACGCATTAAAATTCAACGGAACAACAACACGGGCCATCTATCTACAATCAACATAGACAAGCAAAATACTATCAGGTACTAAGTTCATGATAAATTTAAGTTCAATTAATCACATTACTTAAGAACTCCCACTTGGAAATACATCCCTCTAATCTTCTAAGTGATCACGTGATCCAAATCAACTAAACCATAACCGATCATCACGTGAAATGGAGTAGCTTTCAATGGTGAACATCAATATGTTGATCATATCTACTATATGATTCACGCTCGACCTTTCGGTCTCAGTGTTCCGAGGCCATATCTGCATATGCTAGGCTTGTCAAGTTTAACCTGAGTATTCTGCGTGTGCAAAAACTGGCTTGCACCCGTTGTAGATGGACGTAGAGCTTATCACACCCGATCATCACGTGGTGTCTGGGCACGACGAACTTTGGCAATGGTGCATACTCAGGGAGAACACTTTTATCTTAAAATTTAGTGAGAGATCATCTTATAATGCTACCGTCAATCAAAGCAAGATAAGATGCATAAAAGATAAACATCACATGCAATCAATATAAGTGATATGATATGGCCATCATCATCTTGTGCCTGTGATCTCCATCTCCGAAGCACCTTCATGATCACCATCGTCACCGGCGCGACACCTTGATCTCCATCGTAGCATCGTTGTCGTCTCACCAATCTTATGCTTCCACGACTATCGCTACCGCTTAATGATAAAGTAAAGCATTACAGGGTGATTGCATTGCATACAATAAAGCGACAACCATATGGCTCCTGCCAGTTGCCGATAACTTGGTTAGAAAACATGATCATCTCATACAATAAAATTTAGCATCATGTCTTGACCATATCACATCACAACATGCCCTGCAAAAACAAGTTAGACGTCCTCTACTTGTTGTTGCAAGTTTTACGTGGCTGCTACGGGCTGAGCAAGAACCGTTCTTACCTACGCATCAAAACCACAACGATAGTTTGTCAAGTTGATGATGTTTTAACCTTCGCAAGGACCGGGCGTAGCCACACTTGGTTCAACTAAAGTTGGAGAAACTGACACCCGCCAGCCACCTGTGTGCAAAGCACGCCGGTAGAACCAGTCTCGCGTAAGCGTACGCGTAATGTCGGTCCAGGCCGCTTCATCCAACAATACCGCCGAACCAAAGTATGACATGCTGGTAAGCAGTATGACTTATATCGCCCACAACTCACTTGTGTTCTACTCGTTCATATAACATATACGCATAAAACCTAGCTCGGATGCCATTGTTGGGGAACGTAGTAATTTCAAAAATTTCCTACGCACACACAAGATCATGGTGATGCATAGCAACAAGAGGGGAGAGTGTTGTCTACGTACCCTCGTAGACTGTTCGCGGAAGTGTTATATCAACGCGGTTGATGTAGTCGTACGTCTTCACGATCGGACCGATCCAAGTACCGAAAGCACGACACCTCCGAGTTCTGCACATGTTCGGCTCGGTGACGTCCTCGCCTTCTCGATCCAGAAAGAGGGGCGAAATAGTAGATGAGTTCCGGCAGCACGACGGCGTGGTGACGGTGTTGGTGAAGAACAATCTCCGCAGGGCTTCGCCTAAGCACTATGAAAACTAGGACGGAGGATAAACTAGAGGGGACGGGGTTGCCGGCACACGGCTTGGTGTTTCTTGATATGTCTTGGGTGCTAGCCCTACCCCTCTATTTATATGTTGAGCCTTGGGGTCGAAACTTGGAGTAAAAGCCTCCACAAAGTCGGTTTCACCCAAAAGGCAAGAGTCCTTCTCGGACTCCGGGGCGAGACACCAGGGTTCCCGGCGTCTGGACCCAGACGCCAGGGACCCTGGCGTCTGGCCCCTGGACTCCGCAAAACTTCCTTTTGCGCTTTCCAAAAACCTTGTGGGCTTTCCCCTTTGGCCCAAATAAAGTGTTCTCGTACCCAAACATTTCGGGAAACATCCGGAACCCCTTCCGGTGAATTCCGGAACCCTTCCGGTGACCAAACACTATTATCCCATATATCAAACTTTATCTCCGGACCATTCCGGAGTTCCTTGTCATGTCCGTGATCTCATCCCGGACTCCGAACAACATTCGGTCACCAACATACATAACTCATATAGTACTATATCGTCAACGAACGTTTAAGCGTGCGGACCCTACGGGTTCGAGAACTTTGTAGACATGACCGAGACACCTCTCTGGTCAATAACCAATAGCGGGACCTGGATGCCCATATTGGCTCCTACATATTCTACGAAGATCTTTATCGGTCAGACCGCATAACAACATACGTTGTTCCCTTTGTCATCGGTATGTTACTTGTCCGAGATTCGATCGTCGGTATCTCAATACCTAGTTCAATCCCGTTACCGGCAAGTCTCTTTACTCATTCCATAATACATCATTCTGTAACTAACTCATTTAGTTGCATTGCTTGCAAGGCTTAAGTGATGTGTGTTACCGAGAGGGCCCAGAGATACCTCTCCGACAATCAGAGTGACAAATCCTAATCTCAAAATACGCCAACCCAACAAGTACCTTTGGAGACACCTGTAGAGCACCTTTATAATCACCCAGTTATGTTGTGACATTTGGTAGCACACAAAGTGTTCCTCCGGTAAACGGGAGTTGCATAATCTCATAGTCATAGGAACATGTATAAGTTATGAAGAAAGCGATAGCAACAACCTAAACGATCAAGTGCTAAGCTAACGGAATGGGTCAAGTCAATCATATCATTCTCCTAATGATGTGATCTCGTTAATCAAATGACAACTCATGTCTATGGTTAGGAAACATAACCATCTTTGATTAACGAGTTAGTCAAGTAGAGGCATACTAGTGACACTCTGTTTGTCTATGTGTTCACACATGTATTATGTTTCCGTTTAATACAATTATAGCATGAATAATAAACATTTATCATGATATAAGGAAATAAATAATAACTTTATTATTGCCTCTAGGGCATATTTCCTTCACAGCCCACTTGGGGTGAAAGGATCGCCATGGCACTGCTGCCGGCAAGTAATAATCGGGGGTCGAAGACGTGGACGCCTGACTAGGGTCAAACTACTTCCCATCAGGCTTGTCTGCTAGGAGGATTAGCTGGAGTTGATAACTCTATGTGGTCGCCACGTGACCAGCGAATGTAGCAGTTGCGTGTTAAAGGTTAGGCATGGTCTACCAAAATGAGATCCTCCCCGAGGGAAGGAGCGTTGTGGCGGGTAGGGGTGGGCGTTCGGTTCCCCCGAACTGAACGGTTCGGTACTTCGGTGATTTACATTTATCGGTTCCTGAAAAACGAGCACCGATCGGTCTTCAGGAATTAGTGGAACCGAGCGTTCGGTGGACCGATCAATCGGTTCAGCACTCGGTTATGTACCGAAGAGACCGAAGTGGGCTCTGGCCTGGCACCTGGGCACAGCAGCGCTGCGTTGGGCTGTGCTGGTCGGCTGCTTGTCTGGGCTGGTTTGTGTGGGCTATAGAACAGGGCTTCTGAAAACCAGGTTAGCGATCAACTTTCTCTCAATAAAAAAATGTTAGCGATCAAAGCTGCTTGGGCCGGTCGGGGTCAGGACGTCGCTAGCTGCCCTGCTCTGCGGGTTGTGAGACGTGGAAAGGAGGAGATAGTGGTGGGCCTCGTCGGTTCTTTGGTCTGTTCGGTTGACCGAGCATGGGGACCGAAACTACCAAAACAAATTCGGTTTCTATGAATCACTAACCGATCTCAGTACCGAAAAAACCGGTGTCGGTCACTTCGGCTTCGGTCCTGGTCCAAACGGTTCGGTCCTTCGGTTTCCGGTTTATATGCCCACCCCTAGTGGCGAGTGTGGTAGCCATCGAGATCATTCATAAAGGCGTTGGTGTAGAATCCTTGCACAACATCTGGCTCCAACCAGTGGAGCCTCGCAAGCGAAGGAATACCACCAGCAAGCATCCATCGCATCTCACATGCACCAGCAACTAGCACACGTCTTTCCATAACAACAATCCCGACTAAGAGGACAATAAAAAAATCCTACTACTACAAAGCCATCCCAAGCTCCTGGTTAACCATCTTCTCATCCTCTTCATCCACATGAATCGCTAGATTCATGTCTGCCTCGGCAAGATGAGCGATGATCTCCACCCCCCCCCCCCTTTTAGCCCTCCTCTTCTGCATCCTCCTCCTGTGCGATGATCCCCCCTAGTAGCTCTCCTCATCGTCATCCTCCTCCTCGTCTCTATCCTCCTCCTCCGTCTCATCGTCGACAACCTAAATAATACGCAAATTCACCAGCCTTCCGCCTCTGGATTCAGCAAGGAGAGGCGGGAGCGGTACTCATACCAGCGAGCTCCTTATCGACGACCAGGAGACTCCATCGCCTCTGCCATTGCCCATAGGAGAATCTCAATTGGGACTGCCCCCTTGCCTTTAGGAAGTATCTGCTTCAGCTCATCCCTTGTCACTTCCAAGGTCAGGCCCAGCAAGTGCATCACGAGAGATTTCGCACTCGGAAACCAGGTACTCCTATGAACTCCATATAGGGTAACTCTGCGAGTTTAGTTTGGACTGAAACTGAAAGCAAAATAAAGTTTCTGAGAGACACACCCTTTAGCAATTACTGTAAAACACAATGCATTATTCATAGCTTAATGGCCATGGGCATAAAAGCAAGTAACAATGGCAGAAAACATCATACATTCAAATTGAGGAATGAAATGCCAACTTCTAGGGGTATCACTTACCCAAGCGAATGAAGTACACAAATCATGAGAACGCTGTTAAAGAAAGTGTGTTGGAATAAATCATCAAATGCCCTTGACCGTCTCCAACAGAAGATATATCACATCCGGACATCTCTCACGCGTCTTCAGAACCAGATGTGCACAATGCTTGAAAACTCTATTCGTCGTTCTTCTTATCAATGTTCACGATGATCACTTTACAATTAGGGCCGCAATCATTGCCGTTGTAGCACCTGCATCATCTTGTTAAACTCGATGTGCATTTTCTTGATTTTTCCTTTTTTTCTTTTCGTTTTGTCTCTTTGTAGGTTTTTATATGTTTTCTTTTTTTTTTCAACACATGTTTACTAGTTTCTCAGTATTTTTAGAGCACACATGAAACATTTTTCTGATAATGCTGGACATTTTTCAAATACATGACATACATTCTTTTAAACTACATGTTTTGAAAGAAAATAAAAACACTGAGACATTTTCGTAATACACTTTTTTATTTTTTATTAATGGCAATACACATTTTTTTAAACTACCTGAACATTTGTTTACTTGTATAAATGTTTTTGAAAAATTCACGTACATTTTTTTGAATCACGTGAATATTTCTTTAAAATTTAACGTACATTGTTGAAATGGGTATAGATATTTTTTTCAACCTACACTGATAGTTTTTGCATTTTATATAGCACTTTTGAAATAAACTAATTTTTTGCATTACGCAATTTTTTTTTACATTTTGTAGACATTTTCTAAAATATTCCCACATATATTTTTAAACACGGGAACATTGTTCCATTGTCATGAACATTTTTTTTTGAAGTTAACAATATTTTTTATAACTGCACTAACAATTTTTGTTAAATGTTAACATTTTTTCAATTTGTTTTTTTAATTCCTTAGTAAATTTAAGTTTTTGTATTGACTATTCGTCACCCTGCGTGAGGAATAGTTATTCTTCACCCACCTCTATTTTAACATCTATGCACCATAATTTTATGTTTCATAAATTTTGTCTTATTTTAGACATACTAGTAAGCGTGCACGTGCAACGCACGTCGCAATCAAACCATGTCAAATTCATGCGAGTATACAATTTTGAATTCATACTATAGGATGACCCTTTCTCTATAAACAAAAGAATACCTACAAACCCATAAACTATCTTTTCACGATGCCAATCATGCCACCAAGAAATCAGAAGAAAATGTCACAAATCAACTGGCTGAACTTCTCCACAGAGAATGTAAGGGCATAGCCTATTGAGTCTATTGTATAGTAAAAATGGAATCAAATATCCTATGAAGATTTCAGAGTTTTTACTGTCTTGGGTGAAAATCAAAGGAACATATAAACATTGTCCAAGCATACATGGTGTCAATGCAAAGTTGGAACGAAGATACACAAAAAAACAGTAGTCTTGGCATAACTAAATTAGTTTTCTTCTTGGATTTGGGCTGCTTGTTATCTTCAGAATTTGAAGGTTTGATGGCTGTGGTAAAACCACCCATGGGAATCATAACGGGCACCGCCTGCGAGTAGGAAGAGTCAATTTTTTTTTGCCCCATTCTCAGTTTATCTCAGCTTCTCATCGAGTGAAACTACAATTCAGACAAACAATATCTATTGTGTATATAGTTGCAGAACATCTAGAAGCTAAAAACAGATCAATAAAGCGTTAGATTCATGGTAAGGAAATGGAGAGAGGGAATATAAAAAGAATCCACACAAAATTTAGGATGACCAAATCCACTCAAAGACCTTCCTAACTAAGATGAATATACCAAAGATACATAAGTAAGTTTAATGGCTAAAATGATGAAAATGCGTACTGTCCTGGCACTTTTAGTTATTCAAGTGCAAAGCCAACAGTAAGCATGATCTGATGAAAGACTAAAAGATTCAAAGTTATCAGTTCTATAAAATGTGCTGAATATATATAGATGCACCTTGTTAGAGGAAAAGCAACTACATAAAATCCCGATAAGTTTAAAAGAGATACGTCGCAAAGATCTGTAGAAAGATCTTACCGGTTCTTGGAAAGGACTCAATTGCAGTAGCAGTTGCGTAAGAGATTATGCACTGATCTCTTCAAAAGCTTTCTTGCTTATTCACATTTCTTGAGTTCAGCCTAAAACACATGAGGATTTAACAATCTGGTTGGTTGTATATAATTTTCTGTGTGATGTTTTAACAAAATGTTGAAGCTCAGTAATATTGTTTCATGGTTCGGTAGGTCAGTGTAAAATAATTATGTGGCCGTCAAGTCTCTATCCCGGGTTATTTACAATGTCGACGATGAAAGCTTGCTTTCTCCGGTTCACCAAAGTTTCTAATTTACTACTTTTTACTCAAAGACATGTTATCTACAGATCTCTCTTAATCTACTTTTTACTCAAATACATGTTATCTACAGATATCTCTTAATCATATGGCTGGGATTAACATAATTGCAGAAATCAACATCAACTCAAATTTTAGTCTGCATTGGATAGCACCAAACAATTTCTAGTAAGATGATATTTGAAGAACATAGGGTATATATGACTTCCATTTGTCTAGGAATAATGTAGGTAAACCTATACAGAGAGCACACGTATATACATCCGGACCTGGTAATCTCTAACTGCTCATGACTTGAAACCAGCGGCAGAGTATACAAGGTAGAATTCCCATATATGGATGAACTTCTCATCATAGCCCAGTTTCAAAACTTGACTGCAAGAAAAGGGAAGTGATAAGAAATTAATACTAAATGACCAACTGAGTGGACACATACATATATAATCGTCACAACAGTATTCTTCCGATAGGGAGTGTCAAGTGATATTCTTTGTTGGCCATGAGTTAAACATGACAAGTGATACTTACTCTTACCCCCACGGCCCCACCTGCACCTGCTTCGCGTTGTTGATCGTCCATTGTGGCCATGCAGCCGCTGCCACTGCGCGCTACACATGCATTGCAGTTTGCCGATGTGTCGCTGCTCCCCGCCGTCGCCGCCTCCCCGACTGACCCCATAAGCCACAACCATTCATATCCTGCACCTTGTTATCTTATTTTTTAGCAAAAGTGCAATTCACACACTTGAAACATCATGCAGTTTATTCACAAATTTTACTTCAGAAAATATTTTAAAATAAATGGTGCCTCATCTTATGCCAAAAGTGAAATATTTGGAAATATAACTTCATAGACTTAGTGATAATATAAAAATTACACCCCAAATAACTTTTTGAAACACATAACTGTACCAGAAAAACTTCGTGCCCTTCTTCCACCCCGGCTTCACATGGATAGTCGGGATCTCCTCCATTGGGATCATCTTTCTACACATGTAGTCGCCATGAGGAAGTAGCCTTTAGTGTTTATTTTAGCACCTGAAATCACTTTATTGTTCTATTGAAGACATGCACCCAAAACAGAAACTAAACAATCCAAAATGACCGAGCGGGCTAAAAATTGAAGCTGGCTGAAGTATTTGATTAAACCAACAAAGATGTTGCACTACTAATATTCTACCTTCAGAATATATCATGAATAATGGTGGTTGTCATTGCATGTACTAAAGAAATCAAACATACCCAACTGGCCTTACAGAGGAGGGCCTGGGTAGGGGAGCCCGCTTCCATGGACAACACACACTTGGTCATCAAATCGATTGTGTTCGCATGCCTGTTGGATCAAGCAAGCCGACGGCTGCAGTTTCCATTTGTGCATGTGCTCCTCCAAGAAAAAATCCATCCAGCTAGCTGTTTTTTGTGGGCGTAGAGGAGAAGAGGGCGCCAGATCTTGAACCTGCTACCGCCATCACCGTCAGACTGCTATCTTCGCGTCACCCCCTGACTGTTGTGGCATGTGAGTCGGCGGCGGGGAAACCCTAGCGCCCTGATCCAACTCTGAGCGCCAGGTGGCCGCCGGAGCCCGCTCGTCGGCAAGCATCTCCTCGGCCGCCGCCAGGCCTCTCCTTCTCTTGCCCTCTCCTCATGTACCGAAGATGCGCCGCTGCCCCGGCTTGACCCACAACCATCGGCTGGGACCCGCCACTGCCCGCGACCGGTGCATCCTGGGCGACCCGCTGCTGCCTGTGACCGTCGCATCGACGCATCCCAGGCGACCCACCGCGCGACGAAGCCGGCCGCCACCGCCCAACAGCTCGCTCGTGTGGAGCGGACAGGTTGCTTCCCGTATATATTGTGCCTTTTTTCTGTCACCTAACAAATGCGGGTGCGGGTGCGGATGGCAGAATTTTCGTCCGCCCCCGCAAATTGCTAACCGTACTTTTGATGACGGTGAGTTGTTATTTGGACGGCTAGATCTAAATGGATAGGCATAATCATGAGGCTCTAACTATCCTGTGTAGTTATGTGTACGTTAGCGGGGTGCGTTTAGGGAATAAAATGTTTGCTTGTTTAATAGTAGTAGAGAAGTAGAGAAAAGAGAATGTAAGAAAACCTATAATCGTCGTATTTTTTTTATGTTACGTAAAATTACAAATGTAAAAACGTAGTTTAAAATGTACATAAAATACAATTTTTGACATATAGTTTTTTTTGTTATGCCAAATTTTATATACTAAACTAATATGGCATCTTGATTCACTACGTAAAATTTAGCATAAGAAAACAAAAATATAGGTTATAAGATAAAAAAATGCATTTTATGTATTTTTTACACTACATTTTTACGTTTGTAATTTTACCTAACATGAAATATTTTTTTACGATGATTATATATTTTATTATGATCTATTTTTACTTATAAAATAAGATAAAATTTACGGAACGTAAAATTATGATGCATTGCTATTAAAATAGAGGGGAGGGGGGGGGTGAAGAATAACTATTCCTTACGCTGGGTAACGAATAGTAAATCCCACCCACCACCGGGACCCTGTAGGCGAGGCAGCCGTCTGCCTCACAGCAAGTGGCTCTACTAAAAAAAAAGTGGCATGTAGCCAGTGACGGCGTTGCATAATATATCTGGATATGCAAGTGCATATGCTTATTAGACGGATAAAAGATACAATAAAGTTTTTATATATGAAATATTAACATAAAATAGTTTAATAGAAAACCATTAGTAGGATCAATAATACAACACTAGACACTAAGAAATAGAAAGAAAGTAACCATTTAATTTCTTGTTATGTAGACAAAAAATAATACTCTATTTTTTATATAGAGTTCAATATAAAATGGTAAGAAAATATTTTGGTGAACGAACAGAAATTCACAACTTATTTTGTATATGAACGCCATCGTTTAATGGGTAAATTTTAAATTGTGAACGTAAGAGTATAATTCAGTTCTTATGTTGCATGAACGTATATTTTTAACACAAGGAGCAAGGAACCGAGGTGCTTCCATGAAAAAGAATCTGACAAAGAACTAAAAGAAGCAAAACAAACATTTTAGTTTCTTCACCGATCATCATTTTAACTGAAAAGGTTTTAGGAAACGGCTTTGCTTGATTAGTTAAGATAGGAGACATTCTCGAGGAAATGTTTTGTAAAGTGAAGAGGCAGACAAAAACTAATGGTAGCAGAACTCGAACTATAACACCACAAAAGAGAGTAGTTAGGGCATGTTCGGAAACGGCCCAGCTCCTCGGAATCCTTAACTCCCAATCCTCCACCCCAAATGCTGCTCCTGCTAAAAAATAGCGCCAGAAAAAACTGTTCGGGAGGCAGCTCCGCTCCCGATTCACGAGGAGAAACAGAAGCGACCGAGTCAGACGTGGCCACTCGAACTGTTTTCACTTGGCTGTGGCAGTTCTTTCGTAAATCTTACCAACTCTATGATTTTAACGATCTGAGATCCTGGGAATCGTCGCTCCGCACAATTGTACCGCAGCCCGCTCTGCTCCATATTTTCCGCTCCGCAGAGTTTGAGCGTTCGGCGCCGCTCCCCCGCTCCGCGAGCGGAGTTGAGAAGTGGAGAGAGCCCGAACACGCTCTTAATTATGTAAATCAGTGCTGACCAAACTGCAACCAGAGGTGCGCATGAATATGCATGCCTCATATATGGGTTTGAAGCAGAATGAATCACCTCGTCTCACAATTATCCGAAGTAGTTATCAATTCTCGGCTTTCAAAATGCTAGATTAAATTTTATTTTATTGTCGAAAAGGGGGACTCTCCAGTCTCTGCATTAGGTCAAATATTATTAGAAAGCAAATAGTTCAACAGAGGTCTAAAAAGTCACAATGAAAATAAAAAGAGCTCACAAAGAGCCTAGAACAGCAGCCATAACGCCACAACTGACCGGCATAAACAAGATAAGAAAACTAATTACCTATCTTATTATATGACCGTCATCTAAACCGGTTGAAAATATTCCGTGCTACCATCTCCCAACGGATAGATCCAGTAACCAAACGCTTTCTGACCTCCGTTGGAGGGAGTAACGGCCACATACGGATCAACGCAGTGGCTCGGAAAATAACCTGCAAAAAATAAAAATTTGTTGTTCCGTTAAAAACCAGGTCATTTCTGCAGTTTCAGACTGCCCACAATAAAGCAAATGCTCCTACACGAATGTGTCTCGCTGATTCGGCCTCTATCCCATTAAGTCACGTTCCAAATAACGTGCTGACAGAATTCGGAGGAGTAATATTAAATATTATATGCACTGTCCGCCATAGATTAAATGACCCATGAGAAAGATAAAAATGCTAGTGCCATCTGCCATGGGAAACATACACCACTTTGAGAAAGTACACATTGCTCTGCACAGTTTCCTGTTATTCAGGCATCCAACAACGCACTGGTCATCTTACAATAACTGACAGAGCACAACTTATAGTTTAGTTTCAAATGATCAAATCATCCAGAAAAGCAGTAAGAAAATACATCAGTGAAATTCAGTCACATGGCTACAGAGATTTATAACGTATGAGCAGATTACCAAAAGGAATGAAATCAATCTTGTCCGTGGGGAAAAGAGCACCAAATTCCTTGCACCGAGCCAGCCAGAGGTTAACAAATCAACTAACACTGAATCATAGCAACACAAAAAAGTGATCCAAAACTGCCACTTTCCAAATAATTACTATTCACTGTATATATGAAGCAGACTGAAAACGCACACACCAGGTTCAGCATCAGGAAGGATCAACAAAACTCAAGCTTGGATCAGCTAAATTCCCAGTTTCAATCCAAAAACGTAGTGCCAGCGAACTCCATTCCATCCAAACACTTAGATCAAGTAAACTCCGATTTGCGAAGGATGGAATCAGAGTGAAGAAACCAGGGGGAAGAAGCCGGATGCTCGTCCAGAAACTTACTGGCAGCCGTCATCAATCGATCGGTGCGCAGATCGGCGGGCAACTCTAATACGATCAGAAGCATGTTTCGGCCTTCAAGATCTTCTCCGCGGCGCGAGCATTTCAGATGAGAGTCAAGAATTGGCCGGCGCTCCATGATCTTCTCCGCGGCAGCTCTGAACCTCGCGTCATCGTCCTCTGGCGGTGGGGTGACGTCGCTCAAGCGTTTGTCTCCTCCACCTCGCTCATTAGCCTCACCGCCGCTGCCGCAGCAGCGGCTCTCCAAGGATGCGCCAGGGCAGCTTCGGAGCCGGAGCCCTCCCTTACCCAGGCCGGGTCGTCGAGCCGCAAGTCCCAATCCTGCAGGTCGCCAATGGAATCAACGATCAAGCCAAGCGTGGCAACCAACAATCAAGGCTGAGAGATGAGAATCGAATAGGATAACATACATTGGCAGGAATTGGCTCCCAGCCGGTTTGGTCGTGGAGCTGCGGTGACCGCGGCTCTTCCGCCTCCGACGCCGACGGGTGCGCCGTGCGCGGACGAAGAGGACGCCATGGGCGCTGCTTTCGTACCAAGAAAGGATCAATGGATATTTGAGGTGCAGAAAATCAAGAAACCGCGAGGCAAATCAAGAAACCGTGAGGAAAATCAAGAAACGCGACCAGGAAGTGGTGAGCAAGAAAATTACATCGTTCCAAGTCGCTCCGAGGCTGCGTCCGTCCCTCTGGCATGCTTGCGGCCGAGAAGAAGCCTTTTCCACGCAGCTATGGTTCGGGGAAGGGCCGAGAAGAGGCTGCGGGAGGAAGAGGAAGAGGAGGGTTGCTGGCTGGGGGTGGGGACAGACGAGGCGCGGAGGAAGACGATCCTCTGTTTTCAGAAACCGAAGCAGGGGAGGCGACCTTACCTTTCGGTGTGAGGTGGGCCGGCCCACGTACGTCGCTGGCTGCAGCTCAGTGTTTCTTCTTCCCTTTTCTCAAAAAAAAAGTGTTTCTTCTTCCCTCTTTTCCCGTTTTCTTTTGCGGGTTTTTCCTTTTTCTTTTTCGGATTAGGTTTTTCTTACGGTTTTTCTTCTGGTTTTTTATGTTTATTTTTTCTTCTATTTTTTGTACTATACAAAGAGTTCTCCATGTATCATGAAATCGTATATTCAAGAAAATGGTCAATGTATTTTTTAAAATGTCCATTGTGTACTTAAAATTCTTAGAGTGTTTATCACAAAATATCCAATGTGTATTTTAAAAAAATCAGAATATATCACAATAATTTTCAGTGTATATTTTATAACTGCTCAGCGTATATTACAAAACATGTTCAATGTATATTTAAAAATTGTTCATCCTATATAAAAAAATTCAATAAATGTTCAGAATTTCATTTTTTTGTTCATTTTTCAAAAAACATCACGTTTTAAAAGTTTGTTCAAGTTTCAAAAGTTGATCATGATTTTCAAACATTATTCTCACTTCTCAAGAAAATTGGTTCACATTTTTCCAAGAAAAGTTGAAAATTTTGAAAACAAAAATAGGCCTCCCGCTCAACTCATTACTTTAAGCTTAGTTTTTCGTTTTATTGATTCTCAATCGCCATCTTAACTTGACTAGCAACGCCGCTTTCCAGTGTGAGGTCAGGAGTTCGACTCCACACAAGCGCTAATAATTTCGTGACATTTTTTTCATTCGGTCGACGCGTGCGAATGGGTCGGCATGTTATCGCGCCCCTTCAATCAAAACTCATTGGGCGTCCAATAGGGAGTAGCAACGTGAGTGGTACGGATAATTTTTGTGCTAATTTTTTCTGCATCTGTGTTGAAGGATATCGTATGTACTTGCATGAATCCGTCGGATTGGATGCAGATAAGGATTTTGGTCAACCAGATATCAGGCGGATATGGTATCCATAATATCTGGTTGATGTGGATTATTCATTAATTTTTTGCGGATTATTCAAGGTTATGAAATAGAGTTATCCAATATACTTGGCCCTTGACAAGCCCAATACCAAATTAGCCCACAAATTAGAATCACCGGATATAAATTGTTATCGTATTGGTGTGCGTTATCACTTCAAGTGCTCCACCATACTCTGGTGTTATGTGGTTGGATACCATGTTGTGTTCATATTATTTCCATACAAGAAATAAAAGTATGTCTTATTGCACGCATGACCTGATAGTTTTTGTCCGTTTACACTCCTAATGTGTAAATCAATAAAATCACCATTCGAATCCACATCCGTCATTATCCGCTCCGCTCTAAATCCGACAAAAATATATGGTAAATGATATGAGAAAAGCGTTATCCAATTCTATTCGCTTACATCCCTAAATAGGAGCTCTCGCAGGGGAGAGCACGGCTAATAGGTCCAGCCCAGTGGTTCACTTTGTTGGGTTTGGCCTGTTGCGGTCAGGTTGATTTCCTTTTGTCATTTCTTTTTTCATTTTGTGTTTCAGCCAAAAAATTCTTTTCTCTTATTTTATTTTATTTTATTTTATTTTATTTTCTGTTTGTGCATTTTGATTTTCATTCCTTTTTTGTTATTTTAACATTTGTTTTTTGTTTTCTTCATTTTTCCCAAGAAACATGAAGATCCATTTTTCATATACATGGATGTTATTTTTGTAATAGGCAAACGTTTGTTCTTTTAGTCATAAGCATCTTGTTATTTATACTAAATGGAGAGTGGATGGCCGAGTGTACCTCCTCGGAAATCCGCAATTGTATCATGCTACCTACCTTTGATGAACCAGTGTCATGTTCAAGTAGGCTAACTGATAAGTATTGAAATGCAACAAAGGAAGCGTATCCAAGACATCTTACCCTAGTTAGATTTGAAAGATAAGGGGTAGTGTAGGGCCCATTTAGGCATGTCATTGGTGCATCACACCACCAATGGGAAGCGGATAAATTGCCGGCGAAGGCCCCAACTCATGGCCAAAATTACAGAAAACTCGTTAGTTATTTGTGCCGGTCACCAAATATATACCTTCTAATAAGGGGCTTGTAGGCCCAGTTCTTTTGCCAGAATCTGGGGATTCTCCCAGAATCCGACCCCTGCCTAGCTTCTCCCAGACCCTAATTGGGTAGGATTGTAAAACAAATGGGGCTCAAAGATTCTGGGAGAAGCTGGGTAGGGGTCAGATTCTGGGAGAATCCCCAGATTCTGGCAAAAGAATTGGGCCGTAGTTTGTATTCATCACTAGTGATATTATATTGTTCGTGATGGTCTAAAAGGTTAGACACATCACTGGTGTTGTCCACTCTAATGGCACACGAATTATGGTCCGATTTCTGAGCCCGTCCAAGGCCCAAAATCCCATCCCACAACACCAAAGTAGATAATTGTTTTCCCTTAAACCTAACCCCCTCTAAACCCTAGCTAGCTGCCACTCCCCATTTTTAATCTCCTTTTTCTTATTGATGACAACAGGAGAGTCTCCTACTGTAAAATTACAAAAAATTAGTAGTTAGAATGTTTGCATCACAAGGGGGATTTTGTCCCAAGATAAAGGGTCATAAGGATCAAAGTAATAGCTATGCAACGACCTAGAAAATGTAACCAAAAAATCTTGAAGGGAGGGACGAACCATCAGCCCAAGAATAGTGAGGTCCTACTTAAGGAGAATTAGCAAATTGTCCTTGCAAAGAGGAATACTCTCAAAATAACAATGATTCCTTTCTTTCCAAATATTTCGTCAAGATCTATTTGAAGAGATGTTGGTGCCAATGTTGAACCATGTGATCAATCATACCTTCGAGACCCAACTCTGAATTCCAAGACATATTAAGAATAGACCAACACTCAATACTAAAAGTACATCCAAAAAATAAGTATGTTCTGGTCTCATCCATGCCAGAAGAACAAAACAAACATGTGAAATGACCACTAATGTGGAAGTGCCTTCGTCGAAGCATGTCATGAGTATTGAGATTGTCAATGAGCATTATCCAAACAAATACTTTATGTCTCCACATGCATGTCGAAGTTATTATATCCTTCTCCTAGAGACCCGGCTCAACCGCCTCTTTCCACCCTTGGTTTCTTATCCCCCACTCCCTCTGCTGCATCCTATCTTTCCCACACCAACGCCCACACTTTCTATAGATCTCCCTGCTGGAGCCTCGTAGCCTCTACCCTTCGAGAGTGCACATACATGAGATAGTATCTACCTCTTTTCGAAATTACATCTTGCCCCTAATAAGGATTAGGGTGTTAATGACATTAGGGTTAAACCAAGGTGGAACTATTGCTCCCCCTCTCTAGTTGCAAGCGGTCGATAAATGTGCAAATGAATGTGGTATTAAGAAACCAAATTCAAATATAATATGTTATATACTAAATGTGTCAATGCCATAGAACTTATTGAAAATAACAAGCCCATCTTTCCCAAAAAAGAAGAAGAGAGGGTGCACACCCTCCAGAGATAACCCCATCCTTTCAAGCAAGTTCTAACTAATTACGTAAAAATAAGGAAAACAAACGTGAATGCGCAGGGTTAAAATATTATAAACAGATCCCACAAGTGACAGACTTCGGATCAAAATAAGAAGTGGTTTTCTTAGTGCATGAATCTGGTAACTTCTACCTTTGTTATGTTGTCTCACTTATGTGGACCTAGAACTTTCTAATCAAGAGTGTACTGAGCATAAGTATTGAACTTTTCAGTTTTTTGTTTCTAGGTGTGCTGAGTAGAGAAATCTCATGTATCAAGTTCAAATGTGGTGTGTAGATATATCTCATGTATTGCCTTTATGAGTAATATTGTGTATTGCATATTCTTGTTGTAGAACAATACTGATGTATTAATTTCCAAGACTTGTTATTGTTTTATTTCTTTACGTACCTTTATGATAAAGACTTTCGGATTGTCAAAAAATAAGATCTATGTATTTCTCGCGGCAGAGTCATGCCTCGGAAGCTTTTCACAAATATATGCTTCTGATAGAAGCTAGTCGTTCTGGTAGCTTGCCTACTAATGTTTACTATGCACTTCTGTTGTTGTGAACTTTGTTGGTCTTTCAAGCGTAGCGGATTGTTGGACAACATTAACTTTCCTCAAGTTGGTTACCTAAGATTTATAAATTCAGCAGATGCATAGGTTGAAAGTAATCCACTCTAAAGCAACCCTACATTCGAGATACAATTAGCCTCATGTGTCCCCAACACACCTAATACAATTGTCAGTTTTATAGGTACCCTAGCTCGTCAACTAAATTAATAATTGGATGGTAGAACTTTTTTTTGGCATAGATAAAAACAACAAGAGGAGGAGGGGGCATGTTGTTCCTCTCTTGCACTGGAACTTGCAAGAACCGTGTATCAATGGACACAAGAATTCTCGTGATTTCCAAGAACAAACCTATTAATGGAAGCAAGAATTCTCGTGATTACCAATAACTGAGAACTGCGTGGAGCGACAACCTCGTTCTTCATACTTGTTCCTCGGAGCAACACGAACCTATCAATGGAACATGGGTATGCTTTTGACCGAGAAGAGGCTTTTTTACCTAGGTATGGTTTGTGGGGAAGGACTGGAGGAGACTAAGTATACGGGAGAGAGAGGGGAGTTGTCGGGAAGAGACGACATATTCTCAGAGAAAGATAATCTAATTTTGTTTGAGTAACAAGCCGCACAGGGGCAACTCTGGTGGGCCGCTGGATCGAGCTGCTGATGCAGTACGACACTATAGCCCAATTATGGCAACACATAATCCTCCATCTCGTTCACTTCAATGGTCATTTTTAGAGAAAATTTAGACTTTTTTACAAAATTGGTTTTTTTAATCCTAAATCTTTTGTAGAAATGAGATTTTTTAGAATAAAAATTCATTTATTTTGAGAAAAAACCAATTTGAAATTGCAAATATATTTTGAAAACACAAAAAAGTTTTAAATTATAAATATTTTTTGAATTTTTCAAACTTTTTTGGAACCATGATTTTCTTTGAAATAGGGATGTTTTCAAATTTATGAACAATTTATGAAAAAAGAACATTATTTAAAAGTTCTGAACATTTTTTAAAATGTGAATAATTGATGAAAAACTTGATCTAATTTTTGGAATGATGAACATTTTTGAAAGAAGTGAAGAATTTTTGAATTTACTGAACTTTTTTGAAATTTGTGAATTTATGACAGAAACTCAAAGAGAAGAAAATAAAAAATAAAAAAGGAACCACAAAGAAACCCAAAAAACTAGAGAAAGAAGAAAACCCGATTCAAGAACCTTCTAAAAGGTTCCAAAAACCAGTAAAACCTGACTCGTGCCTTCTAGAAGAAGGTTTCGAAAACCAGAACTAACACATCTTAGAAAAGTCAAAATGGTTCGTTCCACCTGGATCGCTCTCTGCGTTTCAACAACAATTTGACGCGAGAAACTTTATATAGGGTTTTCCACTTGAAAGCACGGGAGAGCGGCCAGTCGGCCTAGTCACAACTCAGTGTTGAGCGGTTTCACTTTCTTGAGCTCACCCATTGCGGTTAAGTTGATTTTTATCATTTCTTTTTCCATTTTGTATTTGAGCCAAACAAGTTCTTTTTCTTTTCTTTCTTTTCCATGCATTTTTATTTTCATTCCTTTTTGTTCTTTTAAAGTCTGCTTTTTTGGTTTGTTTATTTTCCCGAGAAACATGAACATAGGTTTTCATATACTTAGAGGTTATTTTTGTAATATGCACACATATGTTCCTTTAGTCATTAGGATCTTCTTTTTTGATACTACTTATATCGAGAGAGTTGCGGGTCGAGTGTATTTCCTAAAAAATCCACAATCATTATCTAGTTACCTCCAGCCCATGACGAAGACGGCCTACAAGCACACGCGCAGAAGAAATTGCGGCGAGGAAAAGGAGAGATCATGCGGCTGCGCCTCGTTCAATCTAACAGTATGGGTGCAACCGAAGGGGGCCTGGTGCCGGCCAATGTATATCTATACCTACCTTTTTTTGGATCTATATCTATACCTACCTACTAATAAAGGGATTAGTGCTCCTGCCCGTTCGACACGAAAATTACCCACAAAGTTGTAAAATATTACCCACCGATGCCACCTATAAGTGACAAAAAACGTTTCGCGTAGGGGAATCCCCCCCGCCTAGGCCGGCCCATGCAGTAGGCATGTATTATACGACGCTATGCGTGTTGGGAGAAGACACAACACGTTCATTTGGGCTAGCCCATGTGCGGGCAGCCTGTTTTTCTAACTTCTTTTTTTATTTTTATTTTTCATTTTTTCTAGGTTAAATAATTTTGGACTTCATAAAAGTTCTGACATTTTAAAAAATTTAGAATTTTGAAATAAAATGTTGAATAAATACTAAAGTGTTTGCAGATTCAGAAAATGCTCGCGATTTTAAAAAATGTTCGCATATTCAAAAAATGTTCTCAATTTTGTTTTTTTTGCAAAATTTCATGATTTGAAAACAATTCAGTGTATTAAAAAATGTTAATGAAATTTAACAAAATGTTTGCTAATTCAAGAAATGTTCATGAATATTTGAATAATGTCCTAAAAATCAAAAACTGTACGTGAATTACAAAATAGTTTACTAATCTACAAAATGCTCGCAGATTCCCAAAATACCATGCATTTCTAAAAATGTTATTTAAATAAAAAATGTGCGTGAATTTTAAAAATTGTTCCAACAATTTCCAAAGAAATGTTTGTCAATTCTAGAAATGTTCGCTGATTCAAAAGAAAATGCTTAAAAAATGTTCACAATCTAAAAAAATGTTCACAGTATTTAAATATGCTTGAAAATTGTGAAAAATGTTCATGGTTTGAAAAAATGTTTGCAAAATTTTAAAAATGTTCGCGAATTTGGAAAAATTTCATGATTTCTTATTCCAAGTGGGTATTCCAGCACCTGAGCCGGCCCACATAGTAGCAGCTGGAAAAACACGTTTGGGAAGCCCCCCACCTGGGTCGGCACATGGAGTAGCAGCCGTGCACAACCGGTGCAAAAAAACTTCAAAAATATGTGTGCTGCCTAGGAATATAACTAGCGACCAATTGCTCATGGAGGCATGTAGTTAAACAATAGAGCTTGTGCGTCATTTTGATTATATACCTGCGTGAATATTGAAGGATGAACTGCTGGGGTATATCGGAATATTATTTGTTTTTTAAAACATTTCTTGAAATTCAGAATAATCCTTTGAATTACCATTTCCTGACAAACACGCCATTTTTTAAAAAATGTGAACATTGCTTCAATTTGTGAACCAGTTTTAAGAAGGGGACATTTTCTTGCATTTGTGAACATATTTTGAAACATGGGAACATTTTTTCAATTCTTGAATATATTTTTTAAGCGCGACTCTTTTTGAATTTGTGTGCACAATTTGAAAGAGGGGTCATTTTTTGAAATTCTAAACAACTTTTGAAAGATGAAATTCTAAACAACTTTTGAAAGATGAAATTCTAAACAACTTTTTTTAGATTCCCAGATTTTTTGAATTTGTTAACCTTTTTGAATAAAGAATATGTTTTGAGAAAACACACACTTTTTTTTGAGAATTCCAAACAGTTTTTAAAAACAAGAATATTTTTTTAATTTTGAACAGAACTTGAAATTTCTAATCATTTTTTTAAAACATGAATGTTTTTTTTTGAAATTATGAACATTTGGTAATCTTTAAGCTTTATAGGGATAATGTGAAAACAAGGACAGAAGTAATTTTGTTTTCACTAATGGGCATTTGGTAACTTATACCAATTAAACATCAATTTCTTATTAATATATTTCTTAGTTTCCGTACATAAATGTACGATCCTCAAGATTTTAGGCTCTCAATAATACATCAACTAATGCAGGTAATTCTCTTTACACATGGTTAATTAACTTGAAAGGTAATTTAGATATTTTAATTAGATAATTATTTATGATGGGAATGAACATGTCACCTTTTATTTTGTTAGTCTATGTTTGAAGGTGCAATAGACACCAAGACAAGTCCAATGCACGGAGAAGCTGTTTCATGCTTTTATGATTGACGTGTAACACTTTATACATGCACATTATGTGCAAATACATTAGATGGATAATGCTCTCAGGAGGCCACGGCGGCCGGCGAGAGATTTGGTGGTCCAGTACTTCGTTGGTGGCTTTTGGGTGCAGATATGGTGATTTTTCTTCGACTTCGTCGGATGGAGGTGCTGGAGCTGGAGCCGTGAAGATGCATGGGGTTCATCCGCAGTCGACGTGCCACAACGGCAATGCCTCTTCATTCACGACGGGGTTCATATTCAACTCAGAAAGCCAGTGCGTTTGTGTGCCCTCGGTTCAAGATTTGGTGGCTTTCAGCATTTTTCATTGTTGTTAGTCTCAACGGCGGCGCCGGTTAGCAACTGGTGTTGGCTTGGTTTGTGTTAAGCTTCCTCGGGATCAGATTGTATCTTGTTTTTTTTGGGGGTATTTTTGTATTTGTGTTGCCACATCTGTTGTCTCTCGCGGCTTCTTGATGATGATGTGTCTGTGCTATGTTTGTAACTGACTCTGGTCAAGGTATATACTTTTTTTGAAATATATATAGTTATTTAAAAAAAATGAATGTCTCAATGAGAAAGAGAGTGATAATGCATCTCGATGGTGCGGCAAAATAAGATCATAGCCACCGGACATTATGAATTTTGTTTTTCTTCCGTTGAAACGATACGAGCTCTTTTGATAGTACTCTGTTCATTTTTAAATATAAGACCTTTTAGATACTCCCCCGTTCCTTTATGTAAGGTGTATTGTTTTGGGCACGGTGATCAAGAAACAAATTATAGATAATTTTGGACAAAATTACCCTTGGCAAATTTGTTCGTTAGTGTCAAGTAAATCAGTTAGGCTAGGCAAAAGAAATACATGCAATCAAGGGAGAGATACTTTGCTTCTTTTTTAAAAGAGAGATACATGCAATCGAGACAGAGATAATTGCGATTATGAGAAATTAGAAGAAATGCACTTTACATTGTGAAATTTTATCAAAAAATAAATACACCTTATATAAAAGAACAAAGAGAGTATTTTAATACAAACTAGATGTATTTTAGAGTGTAGATTCACCGAAAATCCATCTCTGCACCAGAGCTCATCTGCACCTGCGCTTACGAAATGTGACGCCCCCGATTCAATCGTACACTAATCATACACGCAAATGTTTACGATCAAGATCAGAGACTCACGGGAAGATATCACAACACAACTCTACAAAATAAAATAAGTCATACAAGCATCATATTACAAGTCAGGGGCCTCGAGGGCTCGAATACAAGAGTTTGATCATAAACGAGTCAGCGGAAGCAACAATATCTGAGTACAGACATAAGTTAAACAAGTTTGCCTTAAGAAGGCTAGCACAACTGGGATACAAGTTGAAAGAGGCGCAGGCCTCCTGCCTGGGATCCTCCTAAACTACTCCTAGTCGTCGTCAATGGCCTGCACGTAGTAGTAGGCACCTCCAGTGTAGTAGGAGTCCTCGTCGACGGTGGCATCTGGCTCCTGAACTCCATCGTCTGGTCGCATCAATCGGGTATAGAAATGGAGAAAAGGGGGAGCAAAAAAACCGTGAGTACTCATCCAAAGTACTCGCAAGCAAAGGAGCTACACTATATATGTATGCATTGGTATCAAATGAACACGGGTAGCATATGTGGACTGAACTGCAGAATGCCAGAATAAGAGGGGGATAGCTAGTCCTATCGAAGACTACGCTTCTGGTAACCTCCATCTTGCACCAGGAGAAGGGAGTAGATGGTAAGTTCACCAAGTATCATCGCATAGCATAATCCTACCCGACGATCCTCCCCTCGTCGCCCTGTTAGAGAGCGATCACCGGGTTGTATCTGGCACTTGGAAGGATGTGTTTTATTACGTAACCGGTTCTAGTTGTCATAAGGTTAAGGTACAACTCCAAGTCGTCCTGTTATCGAAGATCACGGCTATTCAAATAGATTAACTTACCTACAGGGGTGCACCACATTTCCCAACACGCTCGATCCCCTTTGTCCGGACACACTTTTCTGGGTCATGCCTGGCCTCGGAAGATCAACACGTCGCAGCCCTACCTAGGCACAACAGAGAGGTCAGCACGCCGGTCTAAATTCTATGGCGCAGGGGTCTGGGCCCATCACCCATTGCACACCTGCACGTTGCGTACGCGGCCGGCGAGCAGACCTAGCCTCCCTTATACAAGAGCAGGCGTTCCAGTCCAACCCGGCGCGCGCCGCTCAGTCACTGACGTCACGAAGGCTTTGGCTGATACCACGACGTCGAGTGCCCATAACTGCTCCCCTTAGTTGGTTAGTGCGTATAGGCCAGTGGCCAGACTCAGATCAAATACCAAGATCTCGTTAAGGGTGTTATTTTGAAGTAACAACGGACATCGACCAGGGCCAGGCCCACCTCTCTCCTAGGTGGTCTCAACCTACCCCGTCGCTCCACCACAAAGTATCAGTCGGGGGCCATCGAGAACCCACGCCCACCACTACCTGGGTGGAACCACCTGCCCCTTCAGCCCCCAACGTCAGAATCACTTGCGGGTACTCAACGAGCCGACCCGACTTTAGTCACAACATGTATAGTATGTAGTATAGTATATACCCGTGATCAACACCCGACGTGATCACGACCCAATAGTATAGCATGGCAGTCTGACAAGAATGTAGGGCCACTGATGATAATCTAGCATCATATACTAAGCATTTAGGATTGTAGGTAAGGTATCAACAGTTGTAGCAACAATGACATGCTATGCAACAGAATAGGATTAACGGAAGCAGTAACATGCTACACTACTCTAATGCAAGTAGTAGAGAAGAATAGGCGATATATGGTGATCAAGGGGGGGGGCTTGCCTGGTTGCTCTGGCAAGAAAGAGGGGTCGTCAACAGCGTAGTCGATCGGGGCACCAGCTGCGGCGTCAGTCTCGTAGTCTACCGGAGAGAAGAGGGGGAAGAAACAATGAATACAATGCAAACAGATGCATAATGATGCATGTCATGATAAGTAGCGGTGCTAGGTGTGCCCTAACGCGGTATGAGGTGATACCAGTGAAGGGGGGAAACATCCGGGAAAATATCCCCGGTGTTTCACGTTTTTGGACCGATGAATCGGAGGGGGAAAGTTGCGTGTTCGCTATGCCAGGGATGCGTGGCGGACGAACGTGCTGCTTATCCGAATTCGTCTCGTCGTTCTGAGCAACTTTCATGTAGAAAATATTTTAATCCGAGTTACGGATTAAAAAATATGATTTTTAGAAGAATTTATTAATTTCTAGAATTTAATTAATTATTTAATTTAATCCAAAATTGGATTTATGACATCAGCATGATGTCATGCTGACGTCAGCAGTCAACAGAGGTTGACTGGTCAACCTGACGTGTGGGTCCCACCTATCAGTGTCACATTTTTAATTAACCAGTTTTAATTAACCTAACCAGGATTAATTAGGGATGGGCCCCACTGTCACTGGTTGATTAATTAACTAATAGTAGTTAATTTAATTAGTTATTATATTAATCTAATTATGATTAATTAGTTTAATTAATTGTTTAGTTTAATTAATCAAAATTAATTAATATTATTTATTATTTTTAATTCCTTTTTTGTAAACGTTCTGGGCGTGGGGCCCAACTGCCATAGGCCCTATGGGCCTTAACAGGCACGGGCACGCGGTTGCGGGCATGGCGCCCATCGGGACAGACCCGAGGCGACGGGGCGACCGCGGGTGTGCGCCGGAGCGCCGGCACCGGCGTGTGGTCGGCGACGTGGCTCGCCAGCCGGGCGCGGCTGGTGGAGGCGACGCAGGGGCGGTGGCGTGTTTGTGCTAGGGCGGCGATGGCGAGGTGAGGCGGGTGCAGGGAGCGGGGGCGCGGCCCTGAGCGGAGGCGGCTGGAGACGGGCGGCGCGACAGCAGCCGGGGGGGGGAGGGGGGGGAGGGGGCGGAGCAGCGCAACGAGGCTGGCGCGCGACGAGGGAGGCTCGGGGCATGGCGATGTGTGGGTGCGCGTGGGGTGCAGGCGGTGAGCGCCGGTGGGACTAGCGGCAGCAGCTAGCGGGGACGATGCCCACGTGCGGGTCGAAGCCTGGCCGGAGCGCAGCGGGGAGCAGCACGGACGTGGCCTGGTGCGGCGGAGTGGTCGCGGGGAGATGCGGGCGGGCGCAGACGGCGTGTTGGTGAGGGTGAGTGGGAAGCAGCAGCGGGATGGTTGCGGGCGAGGCCAGTGACGTAGGCGACGCGCGGGTGCCGCAGGGGCGTGGCCGTGGGCGAGGCCAGGGACGCAGGGGCATGGCCCCGGGCGCGCGGCTGTGCGCGCGGGCGAGCGCGAGGAGGGGCCACGATGCGCGTGCAGGACGAGGCCGTGGCCGTGAGCGCGAGCCCAAGCGCGCGTGGGCGAGCAGGGGAGGAGAGGAGAGGCTCACGGCGGTTCGTTGGGATCGGGGCAAGGGGCTCGTGGAGGGGGTCGGGGACGACGACGTTGATGAAAAGGACGGCGTCGATGGAGTCCGGCGAGGGAGGTCTGGCGGCGATGGCGTTCGGCTGCGACGAGCGGTCTCCTCCTCTCGATCCCGATCCAATCGGGGGAGGGGGGTGGTGGAGTGGGGTGTCGGGGGTTTGACTGGGGGAGTGGTAGGGGGTTATGATAGAGGGAGTGGGGTGTATGGGCCGGCCGTCTGGGCCAGTTGGGCTGGTGCCCAGCTGGTTAGCTGGGCCATTCGGCCCAGGGAGAGAGGGGGTTTCTTCATTTTTTTATTTTTCTTTTGTTTTTCTTTTTCTGTTTTTTTCTTTTTATTTATTTTATTTTCTATTTTAAATTATTCTAAAATATCTAGGCATTTTATAAAAATGTGTTTATTACATCATATTTACATATGCAAAATATGGCACCTCCCGAACATTTTTGTTTTAACTTTTGAAAACTTTTATTGTTGATATTATTTTGAATTTGAATTTTGAAACGGTTTCGAATCATCGCATGGTTAACAGTAACCGTGGTGACGTGGCACCATTAGTGTGGGATTACTGTAGCTTAATTACCAGGGCGTTACAAAACTCCTCCACTACAGGAAACAGTGCGGGGTATTCATCACGCATGCGGTCCTCGCGTTTCCAAGTGGCTTCATCTTCAGAGTGATGCGGCCACTGGACCTTGAGGAACTTGATCGCCTTTTGACGTGTGCGGCGTTCAGCGTGGTCGAGAATGCGGGCCGGATGCTCTTTATAGGAGAGGTCCTGTTGCAATTCGAGCACTTCATGATCCACAACTCGGATTCGATCCTTGAAGCAACGGCGGAGCTGTGACACGTGGAACACATCGTGAACCTGAGAAAGGTTCGGCGGAAGCTCCAATTGATATGCCACTTTTCCACGGCTTTCTAGAATAGTGAAGGGACCGATATAGCGAGGAGCTAGCTTGCCCTTTATCCCAAAGCGGTGAGCACCCTTCATTGGTGTAACTCGAAGATAAGCCTTTTCGCCAGGTTGATAGACCATGTCTTTGTGATGACGATCATACTGACTTTTCTAACGTGACTGAGTAGTCTTGAGATTCTCGCGAATAATGCAGAATTGCTCTTCGGCCTGTTGGATAATATCCGGACCGAAGAGTGGACATTCCCCAGTTTCTGACCAATTCAGAGGGGTCCGACACTTTCATCGATATAACACTTCGAAGGGGGACATCTTCAGACTAGCTTGATAGCTATTATTATAAGAGAACTCGGCATACAGAAGAGATTCCTCCCATTTCTTACCGAAGGAAATTACACAAGCTCGAAGCATGTCTTCGAGAACTTGGTTGACATGTTCAACCTGTCCTTGCGACTGAGGATGAAACACAGTACTGAACGACAGATGAGTTCCCATAGCTTCTTGGAAACTTGCCCAGAATCTTGAAATGAATAAGCTACCATGGTCCGAACTGATAACCAGTGGAATACCGTGAAGTTAAACAATTCTGGACATGTAGAGAGTTGCAAGCTGACTAGCAGTGATTGTTTCTTTAACCGCCAGAAAATGTGCAACTTTAGAAAGCCGGTCAATGACGACAAGAATAACATCATTACCTTTCTGCGATTTGGGAAATCCAGTGACGAAGTCCATTTCAACATGGTCCCATTTCCATTCAGGAATAGAGATAGGTTGCAGAGTTCCAGTAGGCCTTTGATGTTCTGCTTTGATACGACGGCAAACGTCACACTTAGCAACATAACGAGCAATGTCTTGCTTCATATTAGACCATCAGAATCTCTGACGGATGTCTTGGTACATCTTTGTACTACCAGGATGGATAGATAGAGGCGTATCATGAGCTTATTTCATAACCTTTTTAGTCTGATCCAGGTTTTTCCTCGAACATGGTACCACTAGGCGGCCTTTGAAGTACAAGGCGCCATCATCAGCGATAGTGAAGAATGAGGGCTTTCCTTCTGCGAGATGGCGTTTAATCTTCTGGACTTCAGAGTCATAACCTTGAATAGTCTTTATACCATGTACGAGATCTGGTACGACAGCCAAGGTATTTAGAGAACCCTTAGTAACAACACGAAGATTCATCTTTTGGAACTCTGGGGGAGGGGGAGCGAGTGCACCAGGGGGAACAATATGAAGGTTCAACTTTCTAAATTCTTCAACAAGCGAGGGCTGAACTTTGCGAACCTGGAGGTGGTTACAGTAAGACTTGCGGCTCAAGGCATCAGCCATTACATTAGCCTTGCCTGGGGTATAGGATATACCCACGTCAAAGTCTGCAATAGTCTCCATCCATCTCTGCCGACGGAGGTTCAGGTCTGGCTGAGTAAACAGATACTTCAGATTTTGGTGGTCGGTGAAGATCTCGCAACTATTATCGAGAAGGTAATGTCGCCACTACTTTAATGCATGAATGACAGCAGCAAGCTCGAGGTCGTGAACTGGGTAATTTTCTTCGTGAGGGCGCAGTTGACGAGAGGCATAAGCAATCACTCTGCGCTCTTGCATTAGGATACAGCCTAATCCTTGACGGGAAACATCGCAGTAAATGACGAAGTCCGTAGTATCAGGTGGAGCAAGCACTGGGGCAGAAGTCAACTTGTCTTTGAGCGCCTGGAAACTTTCCTGACACTTGTCTGTCCATTGGAACTTGACGCCCTTATGCAACAGATTAGTCAGAGGCCTAGTGATCTTGGAGAAGTTCTCGACGAATCGACGGCAATAGTTGGCGAGACCGAGAAAACTTCGAACTTGCTTGACATTCTTCAGAGGAGTCCAATCGAGAATAGCCTGAACTCGTTCAGGGTTGAAGGCAATACCATCCTTGGAGATGACATGCCCAAGATAGGTTACTTCCGGGAGCCAGAATTCACACTTGGAATACTTAGCATAGAGTTGATGCTCTCGAAGCTTTTCCAGCACAAGACGAAGATGTTCAACATGTTCTTCCTTGTTCTTGGAAAATACAAGGATATCATCCAGATAAACCATGACGAACTTGTCGAGGTAATCCATGAATATGTAGTTCATCAGACAAGAGAAAGTGGCTGGAGCATTCGTTAAGCCGAATGACATGACAGTGTACTCGTATGATCCATACCGAGTCACGAAGGCGGTCTTTGGGATATCCTCTTCACGAACACGGATCTGGTGGTAACCCAACCTCAAGTCGAGTTTGGAGAAAACTGATGAACTAGCCAGTTGATCATAAAGATCATTAATCCGAGGGAGGGGATATTTGTTCTGAATAGTGGCTTGGTTAATAGGACGATAGTCTTGGACTAATCGGTTCGTACCATCCTTCTTCTTAACAAAGAGAGAAGGTGCTCCCCAAGGAGAGCAACTAGGGCGAATGAAACCTTTGCTAAGAGATTTGTCGATTTCCTCCTTAAGCTCAATGAGTTCATGCGGCGGCATCTTGTAGGGTCATTTGGCTATAGGGGTGGTGCCTGGTTTCAAGTCGATGATGAATTCGACAGCTCTAGCAGGGGGAATCCCTGGAAGTTCTTTCGGAAAGACGTCTTGGAATTCTCGGACGACAAGAATGTTTTCAATGTCCTCGAGTGGTGGAGCGTTCAATGCATTCAAGGCATAAAGTCGTGCCTCGGCATTTTGAACCAGATGAGCCTGGTAAGTAATTATTTCATCGGGATGATGTAGCATATGAACGATCTTAGTGGCGCAAACTATAGAAGCAGTATGCGCTTTCAACCAATCCATCCCCAGAATGAGGTCGATGTTAGACGACTTCAGGATAATGGGAGAGGCATAGAATTCCAGCCCTTCAATTTCCACGGGGACGTCGATGCCAACCATGGAGGTTTGACATTGTCCCACAAGGTTTTTTACCACTACCAAAGTGTTCATCTCCTCACATTTAACGTCGTGCTTGTATGCAAAATCTTCTGACATGAATGAATGCGATGCTCCTGAATCCAATAAAACAGATGCATGTACTAAATTTACGAGGAGTGTACCCATCATAGTAGCAGGCTGGTCTTGAGCTTCATTAAGATCAATGTGGTTGGCATGAACATGACCATAAGACCTGGCATTGTTGTTGCGAGGCTGGTTGCTTCCACGGCCAGCTGCAGGGAGGGCCAGTTGATTCTGGTTCTGGTTGCATTCCCTAGCACGGTGTCCTGGTTGACCACACCTGAAGCACAGACCATTATTGGGAGTGGGAACAAGAGCTCGGGGTGGTGGAGCTGGAAGTCTCGGCTGCCTAGTTGGTGGGGGAGGCAGACGCGGTGCAACATAGAACTGCCTTGGAGCAAGTGCAGCTGGCTGGTACATGCTGTTGGGAATCCATATCCTACGCTTCTGCGAGGACGGGCCCGAAGATGAGCCCGTGTCACGGTTGCGCCTATGAGAGCTTTGGTGTTCCTACAGACCAGTTTCGACATTGATGGCCTTGTTCACCAAGGTGGCGAAATCAACAAAGTCATGCATTGAAAGTGCGAGCTTGATGTCAGCTTGGAGGCCATCACGGAACTTCTCCTGTCTGCGTGCATCAGCGACAATGTATTCTTCAGCATAGCGGGACAAGTCCAGAAACTCCCGCTGATAAGCTTCGACAGTTTTGTTGCCCTGGGTGAGGTTGCGGAAATCGCGCTTCTTCCAGTTCATGACTCCCTGAGGAATGAAGCGGGCACGGAAAGCAGCTTGAAAGTCTGGCCAGGTGATGATTGTTCCAACCGGCAGAGTACGCCTGTGGCTGTCCCACCATTGAGCAGCGGGTCCCTTCAAGAAGAAGGAAGCAAAGGTGACATAGCTGGCAAGGGCTACATCAGCAGACTCCATCTCATAGGTGATGTCACGGAGCCAGTCATCAGCATCCAGAGGCTGAGTTAAGCTGCGGTACACAGTTGGGTCGAGGCGCATGAAATCCTGCAGAGTCACTTGGGCTGGCTGCTGGTTCATATTGGGGCGAGGAAACTGAGCCATAATATTCTCCATGAACTGGCGATTCAGCTCAAACTGTTGCATCATACCAGCCATGTACTCAGGCGGTGGTGGGGGATGGCCACCACGACCACGACCACCTGGTCTAACCATCCTGCTAATATATATCAGGGGTAGTTCAACATTGAGAAATTGCAAGGACAAGAACCATCCATGATGAAACATGCATAATGAAAGGAACACGATAGATGCTACATAGTAGTTGGCATATCTTACAAAAGAGATCATGCATAGAGTTCGATACACAGAGTTCAGTACGTAGACTAAGAACATCATAGGCGGCACACAGGCTCGCGGTGAATGCATCTAACAATAACAAGCAAGCCTACATCAGTCCCAGGAGGAACTATGGAGGTAGGTGTAGCCTGACAGCCGATAGTGACGCGACGGGAAGTCCTCCACGTGAGTAGCCGGGGGTCCGCGGATACTCTAGTGCGGAACCCGACGCACAGGTGGCAGAAGAGGACCAAGTGCGGGAGAGTAGCCTCCCACATCTGGCCAGCCAACGCCCTGGGGCATCACGGTCCTGGCAGGGTAGATCACAGAACGCGATAGATCACTAGATCGGACAGAGGGGTGCAATAGCGTCAGAGCATGGTACAAGTGCTGACGGGTGGTGTACAACTCGTGGCGAAGAGCTCGGTTAGCCCTATCTAGCCCATCAGCATGCAGAACCAGGTTCTGATGGTAGAAGGGCTCTCGGGTGATAGTGGAGTAGGCAGCAGTGTAGTACTCCTCTGCACCAACATCCGATGCGATAACAATGTGTCTGAAAGGGGAGGTGTCCAACTCCCGATACTCTCCATGAAGGCGTGTCAGAGCAGCATAAGCAGCATCGTGGACCGCCATGTCGATAGTCACTCCAACACCATGAGCAGTGTGCAGCACGGTAGTGGAGTCATACTCCCGAGAGTAGAGGTGGACGATGGCAGGTACTGCTCCTGGTTAAAGTCCTGATACTCCTCGTAGACGGTGTACTCAGGGTGCCAGCGATAACCCAGATAGGTCATCATCTCGACCAACACAGCAGGTGATCCTGAGGCACCAATGGCCGTCGTGTGGCGCACGACCTGTCTTGTGGGTTCCATCTAAAAACAAAAAATGTTTCAAAGGAGTCAAATGACAGTGTGGATAACGTTCAATATACTACTCTAAGGAATAGCTAGGGCTTATCCAACTTTGGGGTGAACGTGGTCACGAGATCCTAATGTTAGAGTTAGTAAATTCATTTAACCCAAGTAGAAGAGAGTTCAGAGTCCCATAGTAAGGATCGAGGAGTAAAAGATCCTAATACCACCCAAATGGCGACATGGGCCCGTAAGACACACAACCATGTCAGTACAACGTTTTGTAATGTCTAGACTCGACTTCGGCCAAGGAGTGTGGAAGGGGGGGGGGGATTCCTACAGGCAGTCGGCTCTGATACCAACTTGTGACTCCCCCGATTCAATCATACACTAATCATACACGCAAACGTGTACGATCAAGATCAGGGACTCACGAGAAGATATCACAACACAACTCTACAAAATAAAATAAGTCATACAAGCATCATATTACAAGCCAGGGGCCTCGAGGGCTTGAATACAAGAGCTCAATCATAGACGAGTCAGCGGAAGCAACAATATCTGAGTACATACATAAGTTAAACAAGTTTGCCTTAAGAAGGCTAGCACAACTGGGATACAAGTCGAAAGAGGCGCAGGCCTCCTGCCTGGGATCCTCCTAAACTACTCCTGGTCATCGTCAGCGGCCTACACGTAGTAGTAGGAGCCGTTGTCGACGGTGGCGTCTGGCTCCTGGACTCCATCGTCTGGTTGCAGCAATCGGGTATAGAAAGGGGGAAAAGGAGGAGCAAAGCAACCGTGAGTACTCATCCAAAGTACTTGCAAGCAAAGGAGCTACACTACATATGTATGCATTGGTATCAAATGAACAAGGGGTAGCATATGTGGACTAAACTGCAGAATGCCAGAATAAGAGGGGGATAGTGCCACCTCTTGAGCACTGCGTTGGTTTTCCCCGAAGAGGAAGGGATGATGCAGCAAAGTAGCGTAAGTATTTCCCTTAGTTTTTGAGAACCAAGGTATCAATCTAGTAGGAGGCTACGCGCGAGTCCCTTGTACCTGCACAAAACAAATAAATCCTCGCAACCAATGCAAATAGGGGTTCTCAATCCCTATAAGGCCACTTACGAGAGTGAGATCTGATAGATATGATAAGATAATATTTTTGGTATTTTTATGATAAATATGCAAAGTAAAATAAAGGCAAAGTAAATAGCAAAGGAAATAACTAAGTAGTAGGAGATCAATATGATAAAGATAGACCCGGGGTCCATAGGTTTCACTAGTGGCTTCTCTCGAGAGCATAAGTATTCTACGGTGGGTGAACAAATTACTGTTGAGCAATTGACAGAATTGAGCATAGTTATGAGAATATCTAGGTATGATCATGTATATAGGCATCACATCCGAGACAAGTAGACCGACTCCTGCCTGCATCTACTACTATTACTCCACTCATCGACCTCTATCCAACATGCATCTAGAGTATTAATTTAAAAACAGAATAACGCCTTAAGCAAGATGACATGACGTAGAGGGATAGACTCATGCAATATGAAGAAAACCCCATCTTGTTATCCTCGATGGCAACAATACAATACGTGCCTTGCTGCCCCTACTGTGACTGGGAAAGGACACCGCAAGATTGAACCCAAAGCTAAGCACTTCTCCCATTGCAAGAAAGATCAATCTAGTAGGCCAAACCAAACTGATAATTCGAAGAGACTTGCAAAGATAACCAATCATACATAAAAGAATTCAGAGAAGATTCAAATATTATTCATAGATAGACTTGATCATAAACCCACAATTCATCGGTCTCAACAAACACACCGCAAAAATAAGATTACATCAAATAGTTCTCCACAAGAGAGGGGGATAACATTGTATTGAGATCCAAAAAGAGAGAAGAAGCCATCTAGCTAATAACTATGGACCCGTAGGTCTGAGGTAAACTACTCACACTTCATCGGTTGCCTCTATCAATCGGAGAGGCTATGGTGTTGATGTAGAAGCCCTTCGTGATCGATGCCCCCTCCGGCGGAGCTCCGGAACAGGCCCCAAGATGGGATCTCGTGGATACATAAAGTTGCTGCAGTGGAATTAGGTTTTTGGCTCCGTATCTGATCGTTTGGGGGTACGTAGGTATATATAGGAGGAAGGAGTACGTCGGTGGAGCAACAGGGGGCCCACGAGGGTGGAGGGCACGCTTGGTGGGGGTGGGCGCGCCCCCTACCTCGTGGCCTCCTGTTTCCTTTCTTGACGTAGGGTCCAAGTATCCCGGGTCTTGTTTTTTGAGAAAATCACGTTCCCGAAGGTTTCATTCCGTTTGGACTCCGTTTGATATTCCTTTTCTTCGAAACCCTAAAACAGGCAAAAAACAACGATTCTGGGCTGGGCCTCCGGTTAATAGGTTAATCCCAAAAATAATATAAAAGTGGATAATAAAGCCCAATAATGTCCAAAACAGTAGATAATATAGCATGGAGCAATCAAAAATTATAGATACGTTGGAGACGTATCAAGCATCCCAAGCTTAATTCCTGCTCGTCCTCGAGTAGGTAAATGATAAAAACAGAATTTTTGATGCGGAGTGCTACTTGGCATAATTTTAATGTAATTCTTCTTAATTGTGGTATGAATATTCAGATCCGAAAGATTCAAGACAAAAGTTCATATTGACATAAAAATAATAATACTTCAAGCATACTAACAAAGCAATTATGTCTTCTCAAAATAACATGGCTAAAGAAAGTTATCCCTACAAAATCATATAGTCTGGCTATGCTCTATCTTCACCACAAAAAATATTTAAATCATGCATAACCCCGATGACAAGCCAAGCAATTGTTTCATACTTTTGACATTCTCAAAACTTTTTCAATCTTCACGCAATACCTGAGCGTGAGCCATGGATATAGCACTATAGGTGGAATAGAGTGGTGGTTGCGGAGAAGACAAAAAGGGATAAGATAGTCTCACATCAACTAGGCTTATCAACAGGCTATGGAAATGCCCATCAATAGATATCAATGTGAGTGAGTAGGGATTTCCATGCAACGGATGCACTAGAGCTATAAGTATATGAAAGCTCAAAAAGAAACTAAGTGGGTGTGCATCCAACTTGCTTGCTCATGAAGACCTAGGGCAATTTGAGGAAGCCCATCATTGGAATATACAAGCCAAGTTCTATAATGAAAGATTCCCACTAGTATATGAAAGTGATAACATGAGAGACTCTCTACTATGAAGATCATGGTGCTACTTTGAAGCACAAGTGTGGTAAAAGGATAGTAACATTGTCCCTTCTCTCTTTTTCTCTCATATTTTTTTATTTGGGCCTTTTCTCTTTTTTATGGCCTCTTTTCTTTCTCCTTTTTTTATATTTTTCGTCCGGAGTCTCATCCCGACTTGTGGGGGAATCATAGTCTCCATCATCCTTTCCTCACTGGGACAATGCTCTAATAATGATGATCATCACACTTTTATTTTTCTTACAACTCAACAATTACAACTCGATACTTAGAACAAAATATGACTCTATATGAATTCCTCCGGCGGTGTACCGGGATATGCAATGACTCATGAGTGACATGTATGAAAGAATTATGAATGGTGGCTTTGCCACAAATACGATGTCAACTACATGATCATGCTAAGTAATATGACAATGATGGAGTGTGTCATAATAAACGGAACGGTGGAAAGTTGTATGGCAATATATCTAGGAATGGCTATGGAAATGCCATAATAGGTAGGTATGGTGGCTATTTTGAGGAAGGTATATGGTGGGTGTATGATACCGGCGAAAGGTGCGCGGTATTAGAGAGGCTAGCAAAGGTGGAAGGGTGAGAGTGCGTATAATCCATGGACTCAACATTAGTCATAAAGAACTCATATACTTATTGCAAAAATCTACAAGTTATCAAAGCAAAGTATTATGCGCATGCTCCTAGGGGGATAGATTGGTAGGAAAATACAATCGCTCGTCCCCGACCGCCACTCATAAGGAAGGCAATCAAAAAACAAATCATGCTCTGACTTCATCACATAACGGTTCACCATACGTGCATGCTACGGGAATCACAAGCTTCAACACAAGTATTTCTCAAATTCACAACTACTCAACTAGCATGACTTTAATATCACCATCTTCATATCTCAAAACAATTATCAAGTATCAAACTTATCATAGTATTCAACACACTCATAAGAGAATTTTTTTATTCTTGAATACCTAGCCTATTAGGATTTAAAGCAAATTACCATGCTATTAAAACTCTCAAAATAATCTAAGTGAAGAATGAGAGATCAATAGCTTCTATAAAACAAATCCACCACCGTGCTCTAAAAGATATAAGTCAAGTACTAGAGCAAAATTATATAACTCAAAAGATATAAGCGAAGCACATAGAGTATTCTAAAAAATTCTAAATCATGTATGGCTCTCTCAAAAGCTGTGTACAGCAAGGATTATTGTGGTAAACTAACAAGCAAACACTCAAATAATACAAGACCCTCCAAGCAAAACACATATCATGTGGCGAATAAAAATATAGCTCCAAGTAAAGTTACTGATAGAAGTAGACGAAAGAGGGGATGCCTTCCGGGGCATCCCCAAGCTTTGGCTTTTAGGTGTCCTTAGATTATCTTGGGGGTGCCATGGGCATCCCCAAGCTTAGGCTCTTGCCACTCCTTGTTCCATAATCCATCAAATCTTTACCCAAAACTTGAAAACTTCACAACACAAAACTTAAAGTAGATAATCTCGTGAGCTCCGTTAGCGAAAGAAAATAAAAGACCACTTCAAGGTACTGTAATGAACTCATTATTTATTTATATTGGTGTTATACCTACTGTATTCCAACTTCTATATGGTTTATAAACTATTTTACTAGCCATAGATTCATCGAAATAAGCAAACAACACACGAAAAACAGAATCTGTCAAAAACAGAACAGTCTGTAGTAATCTGTAGCTAGCGCAAGATCTGGAACCCCAACAATTCTAAAATAAATTTCTGGACGTGAGGAATTTATCTATTAATCATCTTCAAAAAGAATTAACTAAATAGCACTTTCCAAATAAAAATGGCAGTAGTTCTCGTGAGCGCTAAAGTTTCTGTTGTTTTACAGCAAGTTCAACAAGACTTTCCCCAAGTCTTCCCAACGGTTCTACTTGCCACAAACACTAATTAAAAACAAAAAACACAACCAAAACAGAGTCTAGAAAAATTATTTATTACTAAACAGGAGCAAAAATCAAGGAATAAAAATAAAATTGGGTTGCCTCCCAACAAGCGCTATCGTTTAACGCCCCTAACTAGGCATAACAAGCAATGATAGATCTAGGTATTGCCATCTTTGGTAGGCAATCCATAAGTGGCTCTCATAATATATTCATAAGGTAATTTAATTTTCTTTCTAGGAAATTGTTCCATGCCTTTACTTAATGGAAATTGGAATCTAATATTTCCTTCCTTCATATCAATAATTGCACCAATCGTTCTAAGGAAAGGTCTACCAAGAATAATAGGACATGAAGGATTGCAGTCTATGTGAAGAACAATAAAATCTATGGGCACATAATTCCTATTTGCAACAATAAGAACATCATTAATTCTTCCCATAGGTTTCTTAATGGTGGAATCCGCAAGGTGCAAGTTTAAAGAGCAATCATCAAAATCACGGAAACCTAACAAATCACACAAAGTCTTTGGAATCGTGGAAACACTAGCACCCAAATCACATAAAGCATAGCATTCATGATCTTTAATTTTAATTTTAATAGTTGGTTCCCACTCATCATAAAGTTTTCTAGGGATAGAAACTTCCAATTCAAGTTTTTCTTCATAAGATTGCATCAAGGCATCAACGATATGTTTAGTAAACGCTTTATTTTGACTATAAGCATGAGGAGAATTTAGCACGGATTGCAACAAGGAAATACAATCAATCAAAGAGAAATTTTCATAGTTAAATTCCTTGAAATCCATAATAGTGGGTTTAGCAACATCTAGGGTTTTAATTTCTTCAATCCCACTTTTATCAAATTTAGCATCAAGATCAACAAATTCCGAATTCTTGGAACGTCTTCTAGGTAAAGGTGGATCATATTCAGTCCCAAATTATCAAGATTCATATTGCAAAACAAAGATTTAATAGGGGACACATCAATAACTTTTAGACCTTCATCATTATTTTCATAGGAACTAGAAGAACACGCTCTTATAAAGGCATCTTTCTTAGCACGCATCCTAGCGGTTCTTTCTTTGCACTCATAAATGGAAATTCTCATGGCTTTGAGAGACTCATTGATATCATGCTTAGGTGGAATAGATCTAAGTTTCAAAGAATCTACATCAAGAGGAATTCTATCAACGTTCCTAGCCAAATCATCAAGCTTAAGCAATTTTTCTTCAACCATAGCATTAAAATTCTTTCACGAAGTAATAAATTCTTTAATATTAGATTCAAAATCAGAGGGCATCTTATGGTGGAGGCGATGCAGGGGCGGCGAGGGCGGCGAGGGCGCGGCGAGGCGAAGGCAAGGCGGGTGCAGGGAGCGGGGGCGCGGCCCTGAGCGGAGGCGGCCGGAGACGGGCGGCACTGCAACAGCGCGGGGGGGGGGAGCAGCGCAACGGGGCTGGCACGCGACGAGGGAGGCCCGGGGCATGGCGATGCGTGGGTGCGCGTGGGGTTTATGCGGTGAGCGCTTGCGGGACCAGCAGCAGCAGCTAGCGGGGACGAGGCCCGCATGCGGGCCAAAGCCTGGCCGGAGCGTGGCGGGGAGCAGCGGCGGACGCGGCCTGGTGCGACGGAGTGGTCGCAGGGAGATGCAGGCGGGCGCGGATAGCGTGTTGGTGGGGCGAGCAGGAAGCAGCGTCGGGGTGGTCGCAGGTGTCGGTGTCAAAATCGGCGGATCTTGGGTAGGGGGTCCCGAACTGTGCGTCTAAGGCGGATGGTAATAGGAGGCAGGTGACACGATGTTTTACCCAGGTTCGGGCCCTCTTGATGGAGGTAAAACCCTACGTCCTGCTTGATTAATATTGATGATATGGGTAGTACAAGAGTAGATCTACCACGAGATTAGAGAGGCTAAACCCTAGAAGCTAGCCTATGGTATGATTGTATGTTGTCCTACGGACTAAAACCCTCCGGTTTATATAGACACCGGAGGGGGCTAGGGTTACACAAGGTCGGTTACAAAGGAGGAGATATCCATATCCGTACTGCATAGATTGCCTTCCACGCCAAGTAGAGTCCCATCTGGACACGAGACAAAGTCTTCAATCTTGTATCTTCATAGTCCAACAGTCCGGCCACAGGATATAGTCCGGCTGTCCGGAGACCCCTAATCCCGGACTCCCTCAGTAGCCCCTGAACCAGGCTTCAATAACGATGAGTCCAGCGTGCAGTGTTGTCTTCGGCTTTGCAAGGCGGGTTCCTCCTCCGAATACATCACGGAAGAATTTGAATACAAGGATAGTGTCTGACCCTGCCAAATAAGCTCCACATACCATCGTAGAGAGAATAATATTTCCACAAATCTAATATGCTGACACGTTTTGGCAACATGACATTACGCCATGGCCCGGTAATTATTCGAACCGTTTCCTTTGACTAGCCCCGTACATAACGCGAGGCAGTTTTTTGACACATCTTGTCAAAGCAGAGATCGTGTCCCCTTATCACGGGATTCTCATCAATACGGGCGTGGGTAACCCAACCGCGCCATCGATTATGGCGCTTGGGGGATAAGCGAGTTTTACCAGGCTAGTGGGGACGCATCGTTTCGTCCACCCATATAAAGGGATAAGGATTCACCTTTTCATACACGCCTTCTTCCTCCTTTGCTCATCCATTTTCGCACACTCGAGCTCCAGCGCCCCAGTCCGCACTTCCCACCTCAACCTTCTCCAACCATGTACGGAGCGGGAGGCAGGTGGCTGGTCTCCTCCATCACGGAGGGACACATCAAGAAGCTGAGGAGAGCCGGATACCTGCCCGACGACATCGCGCACCGGCTCCCAGATGAGGGGCAGCTCATCCCCACCCCCAGGCCCCATGAGAGGGTAGTGTTCCTTACCCATTTCCTCCGCGGACTGGGATTCCCTCTCCACCCATTCGTCCGGGACTCATGTTCTACTACGGCCTGGATTTCCACGATATGTCCCCGAACTTCATCCTCAACATCTCGGCGTTTATTGTCGTGTGCGAGGCCTTCCTCCGCATCAAGCCCCACTTCGGCTTATGGCTGAAGACCTTCAATGTCAAGCCGAAGGTAGTGAGCGGCCGTCAGGCGGAGTGCGGAGGCGCCATGGTGGGCAAGATGCCCAATGTCACATGGCTCGAGGGCTCCTTCGTGGAGACCATAAAGGGGTTGCAATCGGGGTGGTTCTACATCACCGAGCTGCGTGACCCTAAATGGGCAGCGGCCCCCGAGTTCCGATCTGGCATCCCCACGCGGCTCACCTCCTGGCAAGAGAAGGGCCTATCCTGGGGTAGTTCGGGAGAGCTGACCGGACTCCAAACATGTATTCAAAACATGGTGAACAAGAAGCTCAAACTCGTCAACGTAGTCCAGGTCATGCTCATCCGCCGAATCCTCCCGTGCCAACAAAGGGCTTTCAACTTGTGGGAGTTCGACCCGGCCCAGCACTGAACTCTGAACAGGCTCTTCGACACAACTCACGAGGATGCCTGGAAGGTGCTATTCAAAGGTGCCAAGGTTCCCCCTCCCACTATCGAGGATCGCGGATTCTGTGCGAAGCGCCAAGCCAGCGCGATAAGCTGTTTTACCTCTCACAGGATACTTGTCTTTCATAGTTTGACTCTATGCGAGATCTAAGCTCCTGTACCTTTGACAGGACTGGCAGGAGACGGCCGGACAGATCGACTGTTCGGCTCCTTTGCCCGAAGGCCCAACAGATGCTCTCCTGACGAAGATGCTGACTCCGGCTCCTTACAAGGTGCCGGAGAAGAGCAAGAAGGCCAAGGGAACCCGAAAGAGTTCCTGATGCCAGGAGTCATCGGACTCATAGTCCGATAAATCTGCGACACACTCCTCCCCCGAAGACGAGGAGGGAGAAGAAGATGCTCCCCCTTCAGTTGGGGGAGACAAGAAAAGGAAGGCCGCCCCAACTGGGGAGGCCGAAGGGTCCAAGAAGGGAAGGACTCTCCTTCCGGACAGTTCTACCACAGCCGCCGAAGGCGAAGATGAGTGGCTGCCTAGGGCCAAGCCCCTGGGGAAGTCGTAACTCATATCATTCCTTTGTCACACTGCTTCTCCTAACGCCGAATTATGACTATGCAGACCGCCACGAGCCCGTATCGACATATCGCCGGACGGCTCCCTGGGCTCGTCGGATATGGATAGCGATCCACTTCCGACCGCCACCTCCCCTTGCCCTATGGACAACGCCAAGGTATTGTCTCAAGAGGCACCGGGTCGGGGGGAGACAGTCCCGGAGGCGCCTCAAGGCGACCTTCCGGACTTCGGGAGCAGAGGGGACAAGGCCCCCTAGGGCTCCGAGTTTGGCCCTCATCCGAACACCGCGCTGGAACCTCCAGCGGTTCCGGATTCGGGAAGGCAGCCTCCTTCCAAGAGGGGCAAGACACCTGTGCCGGTGACCTCTGTCCATCCAGAGGCACCGGACAATTTGTTGGGAGCTCTTCGCAGCGCTTCCATCGACGAGGAGCACCGCACTATTATGAGTGCGGTGGTCCAGAAGGTTCAGTCCGCCAAGAGCGGATTGACTGAAGCCTGTGCCAGCCTTCTAACAGGATTTGAGGTAAGTGTTTGAAATATAGGAAAAATATTACCGCATAGACAGTAGCCCCTGATGCTCTGTTCGGTGTTCAAAAAGAAAAGCCGATTAGAGGATCAAATAATACCGCAGGAGTCTAACATAAGTATGTCTATATGCGTATGCAGGCTTCGCTGCTGGCCTCAGCCACACTGACTGCGGAGGTAGCCACACTGAAGCAGGACCTCGAGGGGTCCAAGAAAGAGCTCGGCCTTGCCAAGAGGCAGCTCGAGGAGAACAAGGGTAAGTAATACCCTGTCTATAGATACGTATATATAAAAGAAGACGCGATTGCAAAATGACAGGATCATCGTATATTTGCCAGGGGCCACGACTGAGGTGGCGACCCTGAAGCAAGCGTTATCTGAGGCCGAAGACAAAGCGGCCAAGGAGCGCACCAAGCAGGAAAGGCAAGAGGCACGGGTGGGCGAGGTGCAGCAAGAGCTCCAAGCTCTCGTGTCGAAGCATGAGGCATTGGAGCGTGACTTGAAGATGCGAGAGTACGAGTTTGCCGCCGCCCATGAAAGTGCAAAGAGTGCCAAGGCCGAAGCACAGAAGGCCCTCCAGGAGATTGATGCGATGAAGAAGATAGCGGCGGGTAAGGCATTCTATATGCAAAGCAAGCATGTGAAATTAAATTACCTGTTACTTACCCGAATCCGGAGCTCTCCAGGAGCATTCGCAGATTTGCCCCGCAGCGTGTCGGATGCCGCAACTTTTTACCAGGCCGAGGAGGGAATCTCAACGGAGAAGTTTTTCTAGGCCCAATATACTGGGACCGAACACCCGGTGCCTATGAGCGACCAGCTAAAGCAGCCAGTCGAGCTACACAAGGCGGCCGAACAGGCCATGAAGGGCTTTATAGTCTGGCTATGGCCTGGCGACGCCCTTCCGAACAGCTACTTCGGCCTGGTGAGGCGGCTTGTGGATGCCTGCCCACGGCTGGAAGTCGTCAAGCGGTCCGTCTGCATCGAAGGTGCACGCCGGGCTTTCGCCCGTGTGAAGGTGCAATTGGCCAAGCTAGACGCCGTGAAGCTGATCAAGGAAGGACCGCCGCAGGGCAAGGAGCATCGCACCCCCGAAATTTATTATGAGGGTGTCCTGAAGGGTGCCTGTCTTGTAGCGGACGAATGTCCAAAGGATGTAATATTTGAGTAAACTTGCTCGTGTGATCCTGTATGATGAGAATTTGTTTCATATGCGCTATGCAACGCTTGTTTGAATTTAAAATATTACCTTCTGTTTGGCTGTTTATCCAATCTGAGAGATGGCTAGTCCTCGGCTTCTGCCCCCATGCTGCGAGTGCTGGGGTGTTCGGGATAAACCTGAGCACTCTTGTTCCCATTTTTGGGTCCTTCGAGGGAGGTGCTCAGCACAGCGAACAAGGCAACCGGACTAATAATGCTTTATCACTCTCACTTAGCCATAGAATTCTATAATTTTAAATTTCGGCGAAGCCCCTGGTATTTGGAAGGCCGAATTTGGGGCGCGATACACGCCTTTAAGCCGGACATGACTGGCTCCTCGCTCTAAGCGGCATAAGTCTTTAGGGACTCGAAACCTCACCGAATAGCGACCAGTCTCTCGCCTTATCATGACAGTCAATTTTAGCTTTCTCTACTGAGGTGCTTAGCCCAGCAGAACCGGGGCACAATCGCAGTAGTTCTCCTAGTGCTACCTTAGCCAATAGAGCAGAATGTAAGGTACCAAAACATAGGAGCCGGGCAAACCCAACATTTGACCAAAGACATGATTCGGAGCTGATGCATATAATGCTATAAGTTCAGGGTGCCGCACTTGTGGAAGTGTTCGGACTTCTCACACCATATTGTGGGGTACTTAAGCCCCTGATGTATTGGCCGTACCAAAGTGTACGGTTGCAAGGCGTCATTAATGAACACACACACACACACACACATATATATAAAACAAGAATGCAATAATAGTCGTAATGTTATGCATTGTTTATTCAAAAAGGTGCGTTAAAGTAGAATGATACAGATAGTGCGATAAGCAAAAAGTAGGACTATGTCCCTTCCAAGGGCAAGCTGAGGAATAGTATTAAAGCAAATATTTCACTCGTTATCATAATCCACCTGGGAGTTCCATGGTGTGACATAGCTTTCCGCCTCCTTGGTTGCTGCATCATGTGTTCGGCAATCATACTGCCGGACAGGGTTTCCAGAGATTAAAGTCCTGAAAGAGAAAAATAACAAAGCGGGAAGCCCCTAGTGCGGTTTAAGCCGCGTATTGGGGCGTGCCGTAGTTGTGCCCCCCTTCCCACCTGTGCCCATGGTATTTTTAATGCGTAATTATGTACGCGTGGCACAGATTTCGTCGTCTGGCTGGGACTGGGGTGGGGGCCGCATTGCTACGCGAGCTCAGATCGTGCCTGGCGGTCTAGTTGCCGATTACTCCGAGCGCGCTTGAAGGTGTCCGGGTCTTGAAACGCTGAACCGGTGGCCTTGAGAGGCTGCTTTGCGCTTCCGCTGTGAGGGCCGCAGTGTGCTCCTCTGTTCGGAGAGAGCGCTCTGTGTTTCCATTAATTGTAATAACCCTCCGAGGTCCTGGCATCTTGAGCTTGAGGTATGCATAATGCGGTACCGCATTGAATTTCGCAAATGCGGTTCGCCCGAGCAGTGCATGATAGCCACTGTGGAACGGGACTATATCGAAGATTAATTCTTCGCTTCGGAAGTTATCCGGGGATCCGAAGACCACTTCCAGTGTAATTGAGCCTGTGCAATGGGCCTCTACACCTGGTATGACGCCTTTAAAGGTCGTTTTCGTGGGTTTGATCCTTGAGGGGTCTATACCCATTTTGCGCACTGTGTCCTGATAAAGCAGGTTCAGGCTGCTGCTGCCATCCATAAGGACTCGAGTGAGGTAAAATCCGTCGATGATTGGGTCTAGGACCAGTGCGGTGAATCCTCCATGACGGATACTAGTGGGGTGGTCCCTGCGATCGAAGGTGATCGGACAGGAGGACCATGGGTTGAACTTTGGGGCGACTGGCTCCAACGCATATACGTCCCTGAGCGCATGCTTCCGCTCCCTCTTGGGGATGTGGGTTGCGTATATCATGTTCACCGTCCGCACTTGTGGGGGGAACCTCTTCTGTCCTCCGGTGTTCGGCTGCCGGGGCTCCTCTTCGTCATCACTGTGTGACCCCTTATCTTTGTCTTCGGCAATTAACTTGCCGGCCTGCTTGAACACCCAACAATCCCTGTTGGTGTGGTTGGCTGGCTTGTCGGGGGTACCATGTATTTGACACGAGCAGTCGAGTATACGGTCCAAACTGGACGGCCCCGGAGTGCTTCTTTTGAATGGCTTTTTCCGTTGACCGGGGTTAGAGCCTTTGAATCCGGCATTGACTGCCGTATCCTCGGTATTGTCGCTGTTAATGCGGCGCTTATGTTTGTTGCGACGTGACCTTCTATTGCCGTCCTTGGTATCCGAAGTACCATGGTTCTTTGATATGTTATTACTGCGAGCCAGCCAGCTGTCTTCTCCCGCACAAAAGCGGGTCATGAGTGTCGTGAGGGCTGCCATAGATTTCGGCTTTTCTTGACCAAGGTGTCGGGCTAGCCACTCGTCGCGGATGTTGTGTTTGAAAGCTGCTAGGGCCTCTGCATCCGGACAGTCGACAATTTGATTTTTCTTTGTTAGGAACCGAGTCCAGAATTGCCTGGCCGATTCTTTTGGCTGCTAAATTATGTGGCTCAAGTCATCGGCATCTGGTGGTCGCACATAAGTGCCCTGAAAGTTGTCGAGGAATGCGGCCTCCAGATCTTCCCAACAGCTAATGGACTCTGCTGGCAAGCTATTAAGCCAATGCCGCGCTGATCCTTTGAGCTTTAGTGGGAGGTATTTGATGGCGTGTAAGTCATCACCGCGGGCCATGTGGATGTGGAGGAGGAAATCCTCGATCCATACCGCAGGATCTGTTGTGCCGTTGTATGATTCAATATTTATGGGTTTGAAACCCTCTGGGATTTGATGATCCATTACTTCGTCTGTGAAGCATAGGGGGTGTGCGGCGCCTCTGTATTGGGCTATATTGCGACGCATCTCGAATGGGTCTTGCCCGCTGTGTTCGGCCCGGCCGGATTTACTTTTACTGTATCCGGCGTGACGTTTATCGTCTCGCATAGTGGCGCGCCCTCGTGATCCGTAGATCGATCTTGCATGTTTTGTTTTGTCCTCCAATACGTCTCGCAGGTCTGGCGTATTTCCCCATGCCTTTTTATTTGAATGGCGTCGGGGTGCAGGCTGAGCTTTTGGCTGGAATGCCTCTCTATCACGACCACGAGGTGGCCGATCAGCCGCGTCATACGCTTCTTCCTCCAGTCGGGGTAGCAACCTGCATTTTGGGTAACTCTTGGAGGGGCGTTCGAGTTTATATTCCTCGGCCGCGAGGACTTCAGTCCATCTGTGAGCTAGTAGATCTTGATCAGCTTGAAGCTGTTGCTGCTTTTTCTTAAGGCTACTTGCCGTGGCTATAAGCCGGGATCCTCTGGCACGACGAATTCGTCATCGTCGAGGCTTGCCTCGTCTTCGGAGGGAGGTATGTAATTATTATCCTCTTCCTCTCTATCTGCCGCTCTCTCAGGAGGGCTGGCTTCTCCATCCTCCTGTGCTGAATCTTACTGGAGGAGGTTGTCTTCGGCACTGTCCGGGGTGTTGATATCTCCTGTGCCGGTATCACCGCTTTTGCTTTGGCGGGACTTAGAGCGGCGCCGCTGACGTCGGCGCTTAGGTTGCTTCTTGGAGGGGTCAACCTCCGCTGTCTCGTCGCCATTGCCTTCTTTGGGTGTGTCCATCATATATATGTCATACGGCGAGGTGGCTTTCCAGTGCCCTATAGGTGCTGGTTCCTCTTCGTCTCCCGCATCGTCGTCCATACCGTCGATGTCTTCGGAGTCGAAGTCGAGCATGTCGGTTAAGTCATCGACAGTGGCTACTAAGTGGGTGGTGGGTCGGCAGCGAATTTCTTCGTCATCCGCATCCCAATCCTGCCGGACGTAGTTCGGCCAGGATCCTCCTGACAAGGAGAGAGACCTTAATGAGTTCAGTATGTCGCCAAAGGGCGAGTGATGAAAAATATCCGCGGAGGTAAACTCCATGATCGGCGCCCAATCGGATTTGTTAGGAATGGGCGTAGGCGGTTCGGAGTCCGTGGCCGGAGAAGGATCCGACAGTTTGATGACACGACTCTCGTGCGGGGTAAGGTCGATGTTCGGCTCGATCGCCGCTGAGGGTAAGGCCTCAGTGGAGGGGTCCATCCACCCATCCATGGATGGCACAACTGGCTCCGAATTGAGGGTCGGAGCGGCTGCCGGTGCGATCTCTTGAACACTGTCTGATGGTAGAGCTAAATCGTACTCATCGTGACCGCGTGGCACAAAAGGCAGAGGCTCGAATCCGTCGAAGATCAAGTCTCCGCGGATATCGGCCGTGTAGTTTAAGCTTCCAAACCTGACCTGGTGGCCAGGGGCATAACTTTCGATCTGCTCCAGACGGCCAAGCGAGTTGGCCTGTAGTGCGAAGCCGCCGAATACAAAAATCTGTCCGGGGAGAAAAGTCTCACCCTGGACTGCATCTCTAACGATGATCCAAGGAGCCATCAAGCCTAACGGCGACGACACAGAGGAACTCTCAATGAAATCACCAATGTCGGTGTCAAAACCGGCGGATCTCGGGTAGGGGGTCCCGAACGGTGCGTCTAAGGCGGATGGTAACAGGAGGCAGGGGACACGACGTTTTACCCAGGTTCGGGCCCTCTTGATGGAGGTAAAACCCTACGTCCCGCTTGATTAATATTGATGATATGGGTAGTACAAGAGTAGATCTACCACGAGATCAGAGAGGCTAAACCCTAGAAGCTAGCCCATGGTATGATTGTATGTTGTCCTACGGACTAAAACCCTCCGATTTATATAGACACCGGAGGGGGCTAGGGTTACACAAGGTCGGTTACAAAGGAGGAGATATCCATATCCGTACTGCCTAGCTTGTCTTCCACGCCAAGTAGAGTCCCATCCGGACACGAGACGAAGTCTTCAATCTTGTATCTTCATAGTCCAACAGTCCGGCCACAGGATATAGTCCGGCTGTCCGGAGACCCCTAATCCCGGACTCCCTCAGCGGGCGAGGCCAGGGACGTAGGCGACACGCGGGTGTCGCAGGGGTGTGGCCGCGGGCGAGGCCAGGGACGCAGGCGACGCGCAGGTGCCGCAGGGGCGTGGCCGCGGGCGCGCGAGCGCGAGGAGGGGCCGCGGTGCGCGTGCGGGACGAGGCCGCGGCCGTGAGCGCGAGCATGAGCGCGCGCGAACGAGCAGGGGAGGAGAGGAGAGGCTCACGGCAGTTCGCTGGGATCGAGGCAACGGGGCTTGTGGAGGGGGTCGGGGACGACGGCGTTGACGGAGAGGATGGCGTCGATGGTGTCCGGCGAGGGAGGTCCGACGGCGACGGCGTTCGGCGGCGACGAGCGGTCTCCTCGTCTCGATCCCGATCCAATCGGGGGAGGGGGGTGGTGGAGTGGGGTGTCGGGGGTTTGACCGGGGGAGTGGTAGGGGGTTATGGAGAGGGAGTGGGGTGTATGGGCCCGTCGGCTGGGCCAGTTGGGCTGGTGCCCAGCTGGTTAGTTGGGCCATTTGGCCCAGCGAGAGGGGGGTTTCTTCCTTTTTTATTTTCTTTTCTTTTGCTTTTTCTGTTTTTCTTTTCTTTTTATTTATTTTATTTTCTGTTTTAAACCATTCTAAAATATCTAGGCATTTTATAAAAATGTGTTTATTACATCATATTTACATATGCAAAATATGGCACCTCCCGAACATTTTTGTTTTAACTTTTGAAAACTTTTATTGTTGATATTATTTTGAATTTGAGTTTTGAAACGGTTTCGAATCATCACAAGGTTAACAACAGTGGTATCATTAGCGTGGGATTACTGTATCTTAATTACCCGGGCTTACACGAAAAAAATCAAAACAAATACTAGAAAAATTCAAAAAATTCCAATTTTTTTTGTGGGATAGAAATTTGATGCGTGAGCCCGGTTCCAAATTCCAAGTCATTTGGACGTTTGACCAGCTCTCAGCAAAAAAAACAAATTGGGGGTCAATGAAAATGTTTACTGTTCATGTACTGTTCGGGCCTCATTTGTCTTGTTTGCTCAGAGCTGCTCAAATGTTCAAATGACTTAAAATTTGGAGCAGGCCTCATGCATCAAATTGTCTACGTTTTGAATATTTTACAAATTTTTTTCTAACCGGGTGCAGATGAGCCCGGGCACCGAAATGCCCTACTCGTAGATTCACTCATTTTACTCTATATGTATGTACTCCCTCCGGTCCTTTTTACTCTGCATATTAGAATTATCTGAAGTCAAACTTCACCAAGTTTGACTGTATTTATATGAAAAAATATCAACATCTGTCATGCTAAAGTTATATAATATGAAATTTTAAGTCATGACACATCTAGTGGTATTGATTTCAAATTGTGAATGTTGTTACTTTTTTCTACAAAGTTGATCAAACTTTACGAGGCCTGACTTCATTCAAATCTTATATGCAAACTAAAAAGAACCGGAGGGAGCAGTACATTTTGAAATCTCTAAAAGGGCCTCAGCTTCAGCTTCATTTAGTAACGGGAGTACAATAGTAAATGAAGGAGCGCCCACAGCTTCATGTTCGAATAGGGAACTTAATATGGGACAGTAAGATGGAAAATTAAACAATGAATCAGTCTCGTTCGTCTCGCTCGGAATGCATTATTCGCTCATACAGTACATCAAATCTTTAGTCTAGTCAAATCACAGCAGTCGTCAACCACCAAGCGATTGAGAGTCCTCCACAGCATCCACGAGCCCGATGCCAGCATCTTGGCCACCAATTCGTCCGGGTCCGCGCACAGCGTCTCCACCGCGGCCGCCAGCCTCCGCAGCGCCTCGCCCAGCGGCTCCTGCCCGGGCAACCTGGCGTAAAACGCCCCGCCATGCCTGAGCATCTCCGCCAGGGTGAGGAACCGCTCGGCGAACCGCGCGCCGACGCCGCCGCCGGCCCTGGCAGCCGCGTCCACCGCATCGGCCCTCACCGCGTCGGCCGCGTCCCGGCCGTTGGGCACGTTCCCGCCGTCCGTCTCCTTGGAGACGAAGCACAGGAACTCGCTGGCCGCGTAGCTGACGAGGTCCTCCGGCTCCATGTCATCCGCGGCGGCGGCGAGCGCCCTGAGGTACCTGCCCCGAAGGCGCAGCGTGGAGAGCACGATCTCCAGGGCGTCGGCCTGCCGCTCCTCCTCCCACGCCGCCATGTCGAGCAGCGCTGCCACGATCGCGCGCGCCTCCTCGCCGGGCCGGCCGGCGAAGGCCGCCGCGCAGGCCCTGTAGTCCTCCACGCCCTCTGCCATGTCCTGGGCGACGCGCGTGGCGCTCCGCTCGGTGTCGTCCGCCCACTCGAGCTGCTTGAGCGTGGGGAGCCCCTTTCCCTTGGCCCGCAGCGCGTCCGACACCGCGGACTGCAGCTTCCGCATGGTCTCCTCCAGGGGTCGATGCACGCCTTGCTCCACCATCAACCGGATCTCATCGTCGCTCAAGGGCGCGGCCATTGTTACGTCGATCGACCGGTCTCCCAGCCCGGTTAAACCTCCTCTTTTCTTTTCTCTTCTTCTTCTGTCGCTGCTATGTATTGTTACGTGGCTCGATCCGTATATATAGACCGGCGAGACTGCGCGCGGTTTTCTTTCCCGATCCGACTTGGAACCGTACGTCTCCGTCGTGTGCTTCTTTTCCACGCTATATACGCACAGGGAAAAACGACATCCCCGAAAGAAAAAAAATTGAAAAAATACACTACGAATACATTATTACTCCCTCCGTTCACTTATGTAAGCCGTTTCAGACATAAGAAAATGAACTGCTTTACTCACTGTCTGAAATGTTTTCAAAGCCTTATAAAAGTGAACAGAGAAAATACTATTCATTTATCCAAGAAAATAAACATTTATTAATATTTTACAAGAGACATACTTATGGTCGTTGTGATCTTGTAGGCTTGTTGATTTTCTACTCCAACTAAACCATGATTGCGCGCTTTGCCGCGCCCGTTCATTTTTATAATCTTGATAAATATAACCGTAAATACATGAATGTACCAAACATGAATTTTAAATTTTCATAACTTAACTCAAACATTGGGAAGTTATTGAATAGGAGAAATTAAATCGTTTTGCGGTGAAGTACTGCGGAAGGGAAAACTGGGTGCACATTATCATGCCACACTCATCCATCTTAATGGATGAATGCTAGAAATATATGAGAAATGTGGATGGATTCATTCTTTTTGGAAGTCCAACATTCATTCATGTGTTACATATGAGGTTGGAAAAAAAACTACGTATATATAGTCATAAAAGGAGAAGAGAAGATGAAGATCTGATAGTTGAATTCTTGCCAGATCATTGTGATAGTAAATAAAGCTTTGAATACTCGTCAATCAGAATATTGTAATGACAAGGACACGACGATATTTCTAAGCGATTGGTACAATTTTGTTTCACGAAGGTAAACACACGTTCTTTCTTTACTTGGGAGCTATCATTAGCACAAAAGTGACCTGTCAGGTTTTTGTTTCCCAAGTCCTAACAAAAATAATTGAAAGTTCAGATCGTATGCCGATAGGTTCACTACCGGAACATGGCTCTATGCTGACGGCCAAATGTATGCCGACGGCCCCCGTCGGCCTACTCCAAGCTATGCCGACAGCTTGGTCCAGGCCGTCGGCGTACAACGGCCATCGGGCTATCCCCGTCTACGCCGACGGCCCCCCGTCGGCAAAGAATAGCCGTCGGCTTAGCCCAGACCATGCCTACAGCTGCCGTCGGCATAGATGCGGGCCCGCCGACCACGCTCATGACGGGCGGCTAACGGGGTCGGATCTATGCCGACGGCAGAGACGGGCGGCCGTCGGCATAGATATGGGTGACACGTCATCGATCCAAAGTGCACCGACCAAGACCTATGCCGACGGCTGCCATCGGCATAGATGACACGTCATCGATCCGCGGCGCGCCGTCCATCTGTCCTGGCTGTAGCTATCCATCGGCATATCTTTTTTTCTTTTTTATTCATAGCTATATTTTATATTTTCTTACATATTATTATTTAACTAACTTACATAGAGCATGTGTTAATATAAGCATACATACATTATTTTTTGGTTCTGTAGGGGTGTGACCCCCCTCACGGAAGGCGCCGCCGCCGGCCGGCACCTGGAGTGGGGAACAGTCGCATCGGGTCTATACGAAGGGGACTTTGCTCCCAAGTGTTTATATATATCGGTTGACCTACCACAACCGGGTGGTGTTGTGCCATGTCCGAAGAGGCGGTACGCGTCTTCGGGGTGTGGCCCCCCACGGACGACGCCACCGCCGACACCTGGAGGGGGGAAACAGACGCGTTGGGTCTACACGGAGGGGATGTAGCTGTGGGTTCGGCCCGGATGTTTCTCCCAGGTGTCCCTCTCGGCTGACCTGACACAACCGGCTGGAGAGGTCCACCGGTCAAAGCCCGTCTGTGGGAAGTCAAAGGGCTAGATCTCGTGGTCAACCGCTCCAGGTTAGGCGGGACGGGGGCCCTGGGGGGGGGGTAGCAATGCCACCGAAGCGTCGCACCGACCCCTCATACATGGCGGGTGGTGTTGTGGCATGTCCGAAGAGGCGGCACGCGTCTCCGGGGCATGGCCCTCCTCACGGACGGCGCCGTCGCCGGCACGTGGAGGGGGAAAACGGACGCGTCAGGTCTACACGAAGGGGATGTAGCTGTGGGTTTGGCCCGGATGTTGCTCCTAGGTGTCCCTCTGTGCTGACCTAACACAACCGGCTGGAGAGGTCCACTGGTCAAAGCCCGTCCGTGGGAAGTCAAAGGGCTAGATCTCGTGGTCAACCGCTCTAGGGTTAGGCAGGATAGGGGCCCTGGGGGGGGGGGGGCGGGGGGGGGGGGGGGGGGTAGCCACCAGAGTGTCGCACCGGCCCCTCATACATGCGGGGTGGTGTTGTGGCATGTCCGAAGAGGCGGCACGCATCTCCGGGGTGTGGCCCCCCTCATGGACGGCGCCACCGTCGGCAACTCGAGGGGGGAAACGGAGGCGTCGGGTCTACACGGAGGGGATGTAGCTGTGGGTTTGGCCCGGATGTTGCTCCTAGGTGTCGCTCTGGGCTGACCTGACACAACCGGGTGGAGAGGTCCACTGGTCAAAGCTCGTCCGTGGAAAGTCAAAGGGCTAGATCTCGTGGTCAAGCGCTCCAGGTTTAGGCGGGACAGGGGCCCTGGGGGTAGAAATGCCACCGGAGCATTGCACCGGCCCCTCATACATGCGGGGTGGTGTTGTGGCATGTCTGGAGAGGCGACACGCGTCTCCGGGGCGTGGCTCCCCTCACGGTCGGCGCCACCGTCGGCACCTAGAGGGGGGAAATTGGACGCGTCGGGTCTACAAGGAGGGGATGTATGTGTGGGTTTGGCCGGGATGTTGCTCCCAGGTGTCCCTTTGGGCTAACCTGACACAACCGACTGGAGAGGTCCACTAGTCAAAGCCCGTCCGTGGGAAGTCAAAGGGCTAGATCTCGTGGTCAACCACTCCAGGGTTAGGTGGGACGGGGGCCCAGGGCGGGGAGGGGGTAGAAATGCCACCAGAGCGTCGCACCGGCCCCTCATACATGCGGGGTGGTGTTGCGGCATGTATGAAGAGGTGGCACGCGTCTCCGGGGCGTGGCCCCCCTCACGGACGGCGCCGCCGGCGGCACCTGGAGGGGGGAAACGGACGCGTTGGGTCTACACGGACGTGGTTGTTACAAACGCCCGGCATGCGTCTCCGGGTTGTGCCCCCCCTAACGGACGGCTCCGCCACCGGCACCTGGAGGAGGGAGACGGACGCGTCAGGTCTATACCTGGACTATGTGCCTTGTTATGCTATGAATGGATCATGCATTTTGCTGCTGGTGTTGGTGCTGCCTGGTTGGATTATGTGTCCTTCTGCTCCACCCGGAAGTAGCTAACAGTGTCAAAAAAAGTTGAGCTGGTGACTATGCCGAAGGCTAAGCCGTCGGCATAGTATGCCACGTGGCCCCCTAAACTATGGTGACGGCTAAGCCGTCGGCATAGTTTGCCTTATCCAGCTGCAGGGCAACCCCCTTCACCCATTCCCCATCGCGCTCGACCCCGAGACTCCCCACCCGCCCCGCCGCGCCGCCGCTCCACCCTGACCTGCGCCACCACCGCCACCCTCTCCTCCCCTCCTCGTGCCGCCGCCGTACAGCCTCGCCACCCCGACCTGCGCCGCCGCCGCGACCCTCTCCGCCCCTCTCCTCTCGCGCCGTGCTGCCACCCCGACCTAGCCGCGCAACCGCCAGCAGCTCATCCCCTCACCCCACCGCCCCTCCTCGCGTCGCGCCCCTCCCCACACCCTCCTTGCGTCGCGCCGCCACAGCCACGCCGCCCCGAGTCCGCCCTCCCTCCTGCTCGGGCCTCGGCCCTCGCCGTGCCGGCCGGGGCTCGGAGCCCTCCTCCGGCGACCCCTACAGCGGCGGCCCCACCGCCCGTCCACCCTTCCCCTGCCTGCCCCCTGCCTCCCTGCTCGCCCGCTACACTGGCACCCAAAATGCCCCCGGTTAGCTATTTTTTCATTTTTTGCATTTTGTTACTAGTTGTTATGTGCATGGATGCATGAATGAAATTTTTTAGATGAATTGATGAATATTGGTAGATGGATGGATTGATGAATGTGCTTATGTTTTGTTAGATGGATTTGTGATAGATGGATGGATTAATGAATTTGTTAGATGGATTTGTGATAGATGGATGGATGCAACTTTGTTAGATGGATGGATTGATGAATATTTGTAAGTTTTGTGTTTGGTCATGTTGTTTCATATGATACGTTATTTGTCATGTTTAGTGTTAGGTCATGTTGTTTCATAGGACACTTAATGAAGCTTTTTTTGCAATTTGAGATGTTGTTTCATGTTGGTTCATAATATAGTGTCAATGCTTTATGTGATATGTGATGAGCTAATTTTTTTCACTCGGTCAATTTTATAGGATTTGTGGTGTTTCATCTCCGTGGAGTGATCTTTGACGTTGGAGGCGTTGGTCCACGGTCGTCCCTCCTTTGATCGACTACATCCTCTACATCCGAGGGTGAGCAACACTTACATGACCTCGACTGCTTTTTTTTCCATGTCACTACATTTCATTTTCACATCAAGGCGCGTAACCTAGGCGTCTCCCAACCAAAAGGTTGCATCGATTAATATGCATTCAATTGCATATTTATCACCGCAGCTCTTTCGGATTGTCCAGCGCTTTCCACGGACAACCCGAGGATGTGTAGATTGGGTACGTTGTTCATGCTATACCCCGTTCCGAGACAGGATTTCGGTGGCTCCTCCCTGTTGTTCTCTGGATGCACATTCTCTCGGCATTTTGCTGAGACATGTATTTGGAGAACAACGGGGAGGTGCTGCCAAAATTTTGTCTCGGAATGGGGTAGAGCATGGACAACATACTCAATCTACACATTCTCGGGTGGGATTAGGACCCATCTTTACCTATTAGAGATGTAGGTGGATTAAATGTCATTTCTCGTCAACCCTGTAAAAAATAAAATATTGATGTGAGTAATTTAAATGAATCCTTAATTTTGTTGTGTGGCTTCCAATAAAGCAGAGATGGCAGATAATCAGTGGATGTATAGTGGGTTTTTTCCGTCGGAATCAAGTAACAACAGAGTGGGTCGAGAAAACGGATGTGTTTTTGAAAGAGATATTCCATAGTCCAATGAGGATTGTGACAGAATGCCCGTGTGCCAAATGTAAGAGATGTATGCGCAGAGATAAGAGTGAGATGACTAAGCACCTTCACACGCATGGATTTATGCCCAACTTTAATATGCCGATAAACTTTGCCCAGCGGGACCATGGTAGAGAGGAAGTGATATGACAATGTTTCGCTGGTTATGAGGACGATGGGGTTAGAGAAATGCTATATGATGTCTTTGCTGCATAGCCGACACCTCCGTCACATTCAGCGAATGAACCGGAGGAGCCGGAGGAAACCGCAATGGTCTTCCTGGATATCTTGGCCTCGTCAAAGAAACCTCTTTATGAGGGTGCCAAGATGTCTGTGTTGGATGCCATCTCGCAACTGATGGCAGTCAAGGCTGAGTACGGCTGTAGCCGAGGTTGCTTCGAAGCATTTCTGGGAGTATGGGCTAACAGCCTGGATGAGGGCCATGAACTGCTGAAAACCATGTACGCTACAAAGAAAATCATGGCGCTCTCCATGGATTATGAGAAAATACATGTTTGTCCAAAGAATTGCTATTTGTTTAGGCATGAGTATGCGGATGACAACTACTGTAGGAAGTGCGGTTCCTCTCGGTATATTGAGGTGGTCGATGAGTATGGTCAGAAGCGGCAGCTAAAAAAATCCCTGTGAAGGTTCTTCAGTATCTTGATTTTATGAAAAGACTGCAGCGCCTTTTCATCACCGAGGAGTCTGCCAAAATGATGAAGTGGCACAAGGAAGGGAAAAGGTACAATCCAAAAAAAATTACACATCCATCAGAAGGTGAAGCATGGAAGTCATTCAATATAGACTACCCGAAGGAAGCAACCGAGGCTGGGAATGTCAGAATTGCTATAACAGGTGATGGGTTCTGTCGTGGAATTGTCACGGCAGATGTCCTTAGTGTCAGGACTTAGTCGCGAGACCAACGCATCTATGTGGTAGCTTGAGAGGGGTTGAGCGGAATCGAGAGACGCAACACAAGACAAGGATTTAGACAGCTTCGGGCCCCGGGAAACATCATCCGGTAATAACCCTATGTGCTGTTTGTGGCTAGGTCTCATTATGATCATAAGGGAGTCGCCGTGAGCCGGCTCTCCTCTTTGTGTCTAGCCCTAGATATTGTTTCTTGTTGCTTGTCCCTCTTTGGGGAGCCCTGCCCCTCCTTATATAAGTTAGAGGGGCGGGTTACATGTGGAGTCCTAGTAGGACTAGGATTAGTCTATCTTCTCTTACAAGTTGATTACAAGTCCGGGTCTTGCTTCCTCGTAAAGGAGATATTCCTCACGCCTTTCCTCTTAAGCCGTCCTACCATAACGTAGCCGGCCTTCTGGGCCTTGAGCCTCTTGGTCCCCCGGGTCTTGTCGCTCCTTTGATCCGCTTGCCAGGTCACCCATAAGTCGCCAGGCTCGGGCGGGTCACTTAGTGAGTCGTCCAGCCAGGGCGGGTCATTAGTGAGTTGCCGCCAAGTCCGGCCGGGTTATACATCTGGCCGGGTCATACCACGGGGTATATCCCCGACATTAGCCCCCAAGTTTAATTTGGGTTTATCCATGTTAAACTGATCTGCAACATAAACACAAGAACAAATTCACAGGTTGCACTCTGGGTTAAATATTCTTGTAAGTCGGCACTTGATCATCCTTAAGTCCTTGTCATCTCCTCCTTCTGGAAAATCCGGGTCAATGGACCAACTTCGTAGTCAATTTGCTTGTAGAAGAAATATTGTAAATAAAGCATCCATTTGAGTCGGCCTTCAGTGCTCTAACTTGACAAAAACATTGGTCTTCAAATATTCAACTTATATTCAGCCGACTTGAGATATAAAACTTGCCGTTTATGATTACCAAAATTGCCGGGTTATAAATAGATGATGCCGAGTCATAATTGTCGCCGACGGTTTATGATTTTTGCTTGTAGACACCGGGTCAATCTGATTTACTCAAACTGAAAATTTGAAGATATTTCTCCCTTATATCCATAATACCTGTAGCCCCCAAGGGCCGGTTTAATCAGCATGAATAAGCCGGGACTTATCACCATGGCTTTAAATGAAATCCAGTTGTGTAGCCCCCATGAGTCGGCTATAGTCATAGTAGTGTAGCCGGGTCATCCTAGAATTGTCTTAAGCAAAGAGCAATATGCATTAGTCCCCAAGTGTCAGGTCATTATGTAATAATGAGCAGGGACTTTGTACATATGATGATGTAAATTTGAGCAGTAATGTGTAGCCCCCAAGGGCCGGCTTAGTAAGATAATACTAAGCTGGGACTTTTCATTGAAAATAATATCATATGATGTAACCCCCATCCTGGGGCTTGAACCCACGTCCACAAGGTTAAGAGTTTTATGCTTTACCAACTGAGCAGTGGATCCTTCAATATATAATGGAATAAGGCTTGTGTATCTTGAATTTTAACGGGAGCAATTGGTAGCCCCCAAGGGCCGGCTCATTACAATGGGATAAGTCGGGTCTTCAATAAGGCCAATAAAAATGACTTTGCATTAGCCCCCAAGTGTCATGGTGCATGCTTGCAGCGACATGAGACTTGCATATTTGATGTAACCTCAACTTGAATAATGTAGCCCCCAAGTGCCGGGTCGTAAGCCTGCAGCGACTCGGGACTATTTCCTCCATTGTAAAATAAATCATGCCCATTAATAAAGATAATAGCTGTGGCGCTCTAACGACTTTGAAAACCTCAATCATAAACTGGTTATTGATAATCATAATAGAAATCCAGCCATGTTGGCTATTCAAAATTTGAATAATATAATCCGGTATGAAAACCTCAATCATTCAATATCATCATTGAAAATCCAGCCATGTTGGCTATTTAAAGAATTCAAATACCTTATCTGTTGACAAGTAAATCCGGAGTTTAAATACCTGGCGGCTCTTGGCCGATGGCGATTCAATACGCCTTCATTGTAAACCGGAATTTTCATGACCCAACGGCTTATATCCTTTTGAGAAAAATCCAGAATGGATAATCATTTTGAAGCATCAAATTTGGTAATGAGCTTGAACTTAATCATTTACATATCATATTTCTGCAAATCCTGCAGAGAGTTTAAACAACATATGCCCTGGCGACTTAGCGTCAAAACCAGGGCGGGTCATAATATCTCACATATAACTACTGTGATATTAAATTTGTACTGCCGGCTTACATAACCTGTGCAGTAAGGGTGATAACCCAATCCTTAGAAGCCAATGCTTCCACATAGATGATGATTGTCATAAACTGGCGACTTATAGTCAAAAGTCAAGCTGGGTTAAGCATAAAACACATATATATATATTTGAGATATAATCCCAAAAAGGTCTCAAGTTAAGTAATTATGGCTGCAATAAACTTTACCAGAGACAAAATAAAACTTTTTGAGACTTCTGATTCGGATACGATCAGTAAACCGTCCCAAAGGGGTTAAGCTAAGATTCGAATACGATCATATAGCCCCCAGTGGCTTTGGCGATGCCGATCAAGAGGGTATCGACAGCTATGTTCTCTTTGGTTCGAATACAACCTATATTTGAACAGGAAGCCCCCAAATGACCTTGAGAGTTGTTTAACGACGCTGATTCGAATACGATCCACATCGATTCCCAAAGGGGTTGAGCTATGATTCGGATACGATCAAGAAGCCCCCAAGTAGGTTCGGCAGTTTGCCAATCAAAAGGGTATCGACAGCTATGTTCTCTTTGGTTCGAATACGACCTATGTTTGAACAGGAAGCCCCCAAGTGACCATATAAATTTTGGCATTGCGCCGATCAAGAGGGTATTGATAGCTATGCTCGATGAGCAGGAAGCCCCCAAATGATCATAATAAGATAAGCCATAAGGCAGGATATCCAAGTTTGAACTGCGCATCATGGCAGCAAGTTCTTTTGGCAACCTTTAATTTTTCTGAGAACTCAAACTTGCGAGAGATTTAAATCTTTTTGAATCCGGAACTTTAAACCGGATTTAAAAACTTCAAAACTTTGTGAAAGACAAATTTACCTTGAGCCGGATTTTGAACCGGATTTGATAGCTTCAAAGCTTTGCGAAAGAGAGATGTCTCTGGAGCTATATTTTAAACTGGAATCTTCATTTTGAGTCGGAAATTTTTTCTGACGGCCTTTAAATATTCGCCAATAAAGAGTAGCCTCTGGGGCCGGGTTATCTTCCCTTCAATGACCCGGAGTTTTCGAGTCATGTCATTGTAGCCCCCGATTCTTAAGATGACTCGAGGAGTTGGCTTGAGACTCTCCATGCTTGATCATGATATGACCAGTGGATTGCTGGAATATGTTGAACCTCGGTGGATTATAATTGATTCTGTCCATTGACCCATCCGGTGCAGGTAAGAGCCATAGCTTGATGGCCTCCTTTGTAATAGTGAATTCTGCATAAGAATTTACACAAACGAGAGTAATTGTTCTCGAAGACAATAAGTATGTATCAGTAAAAACTTGATAGGATGGATTTCACCTGATATGTTTGACCGAAAATTATCAGCCGTGGGGTTGCAACAATGATGAGAGAAGTGGCAGCAAAAAAGCACCGCATTAGGCGGCTCAGAAGTGATCCTCCGGGTCATGTTTGACCATTGTTTTTTTAACCAAGCAACCTACCCTTTACTTGTCTCTTTTGCCTAGCCCTGTACTACTGCCGAAGCAGAGACGAGGTGGCTCATAGTTCCGTCAGACGGGCCGGCTCTCAGGCGCTGGTAGAGGTGATGGCGACTTGACGGTTCCACAGTTGATTTGTTTGACGACTGCACCCGGCGACGGGTTAGAGCCCGCAGGCGAGCAGTAGCGGGCGGTTTAGTGAGCCCCGACGAGCAACGACAGGCGAGTTAGCGAGCCCCGGCAAGGGCCGGCTTATAGAGGCAGAGGTGAGCAGCGGCTTGTAGCGGGGCGGCTCATCAGACGAGCGGGCCTGGGTCAGCTCACCGCAGAAACGGAAGGCAGGACCAGCTCAGAGATGGCGGCTCAAAGCCATGGCCATGCGCAGTAGAGGCAGAAACTAGGGCGGCGGCGACGAGGCAAACTCGACGGCATCTTGAAGTGGCGAAGGCGGGCCATACGGCTCGGTGGCTTGAAGCGGCAAGGACGGGCCGTACAGCTCGGCAAGGCATGACAACGGCGGTTTGGAGGTCGTGGCCAGGCGCGACGGTGGGCAGCTCATGGCAGAATTTAGCCGCTCGACGCGAGGGTTTGGCGAGGTAGTACAAGGCCGGCTCGAGGATGGTGCGGCAATTCGAAACCGAAGTGACTCTGCGGCGAGGTGGTCCGGGGAAGACCTGGGGATGAAGACGACAACGACTCGAGCCGGAGCATCAAGGCGGCGAGGTCACCCGGAACTGGGGCAACTCGAAGTAGAAGATGTGAAGCCAGCTCGGCAGCTCATCAGCGAGGTGAGACAGCCGGCGGTTCGACCAAGGCGGAATCGGCGCACGGCAAGGCGATTTAATCAAGCAGGCGGCTCATGGCGCGGGAGGTCGAGCATGGGGGCGGCTCGGAGCAAGCAGAGGCAGGCAGGCAGCGCGGCAGGCGGGCAGGTCCGCGGGGCGCGGCGATTCAACAGCAGCTCGAAGCTGGAGGTGAAGTCGGCGACTTGGAATCGGAGGCGCGACCAGCGAGTCCGAGTCCGGCTCAAGTTGGAATCTAATACGGTGCTTCGCCGGGATTCTCCTCGCCATGGTAGTTTTAGAAATAGGGCCGTCCATTGATGTTTCGATGACAAGCCGGCATGGAATTTGGAAAAAACTTAAGCCGCTCGACGGCGACGGAGGCGGTCTTGACCAAAAAAATCATCATAGCAAATCCGAGTCATAACCGTGGCTCGACTTGTAATCCGGCGTGTAACCCTAAATTTTTCTCAAACTTTAAATCTCATAGATTGTAAATCTGGATCGATGATCTTCAAGCTGATGTAGATCCTCCCCAAACCGGCTCATCCGGAAAATCACAAACTTCTCCATCCCTTAAGAGATCCCTTCAAGAATTCAACACCACTGTGCGCAAGCCCCACGGTGGGCGCCAACTGTCGTGGAATTGTCACGGCAGATGTCCTTAGTGTCAGGACTTAGTTGCGATACCAACGCATCTATGTGGTAGCTTGAGAGGGGTTGAGCAGAATCGAGAGATGCAACACAAGACAAGGATTTAGACAGCTTCGGGCCCCGGGAAACATCATTCGATAATAACCCTACGTGCTGTTTGTGGCTAGGTCTCATTATGATCATAAGGGAGTCGCCGTGAGCCGGCTCTCCTCTTTGTGTCTAGCCCTAGATATTGTTTCTTGTTGCTTGTCCCTCTTTGGGGAGCCCTGCCCCTCCTTATATAAGTTAGAGGGGTGGGTTACATGTGGAGTCCTAGTAGGACTAGGATTAGTCTATCTTCTCTTACAAGTTGATTACAAGTCCGGGTCTTGCTTCCTCGTAAAGGAGATATTCCTCACGCCTTTCCTCTTAAGCCGGCCTACCATAACGTAGCCGGCCTTCTGGGCCTTGAGCCTCTTGGGCCCCCGGGTCTTGTCGCTCCTTTGATCCGCTTGCCAGGTCACCCATAAGTCGCCAGGCTTGGGCGGGTCACTTAGTGAGTCGTCCAGCCAGGGCGGGTCATTAGTGAGTAGCCAAGTCCGGCCGGGTTATACATCTGGCCGGGTCATACCGCGGGGTATTATCCCCGACAAGTTCAATCCACATGGTATGTCGTCTAATCCATACAGCTGCTGGCCCATATTTGTTATTCCGCTCAATCTCCCTCCCAGCGCCATAATGCAACGCAAGACCATGTTCCTGTCGCTTATAATTCCGGGGCCTGAATATCCGGGGAAGAATTTGGGTGTGTTTATGCAGCCGTTGGTGGATGATTTGCACCATTATTGGTACTTCCCGAGGTTGACATACGACCGACATCTACTGAAAAATTTCTTGATGAAAGTTTGGCTATAGTATTGCATGCATGACTTTCTTGGCTATGCCCTGTTCTGCGGATGGTGTACAAGTGGAAAGATGCCTTGCCCAGTGTGCATGCAGGCCTTGATCTTCATTTGGCTGAAGAAGGGTGGCAAGTATGTTGCCTTTGACCTGCATCGACAGTTCCTCCCTCCAGACCATCCTGATAGGGAAGACAAGAAGAACTTCACAAAAGGAAAAGTTGTCCATGAAGTAAACGAGATTCCAACATTTTCTGGTGTGGATGTGCTTGCTCAGCTGAAAGCTCTTAAGCCTGCCGGTGAAGGCAAAGGCAAAGGCAAAGGCAAAGGCAAAGCCACATGCGAAGACGAGGGCAAGGGCAAAGGAAAAGGTAAAGGGGAAAATGTTTTGAAGGATATGGTGAGACGCACAACTGGATTCACATTACCCCCTTCATGCAGCTTCCCTATTTTAAGGACCTCAAACTTGCATACAACATCGACGTGATGCACACCGGAAAGAATGTCGCAGAGTCCCTTTTTCACACGATCCTCAACATTCCTGATAAGACAAAGGATAATGTTAATGCTAGAGTCGATCAACATAATATTTGTGATAGACCACGTCTACACATGCAACCTCCCACAGGCAGTCGAAAATCTTGGTTCAAGCTAGATGCTGACTTCGTACTTAAAAAGGATCATAAGATGGAGGCATTCAAGTGGCTAAAACACGTCATGAAGTTCACTGATGGTTATGCATCAAATATAAGTAAGGGGGTCAATCTTTCAACAGGCAAAGTGACCAGGCTCAAGAGTCATGATTATCATGTATGGATTGAGCGGATTATGCCGGTGATGGTTCAGGGCTATGTTCCCGAGTGTGTCTGGCGTGTGCTTGCGAAATTAAGCCATTTCTTCCACACGCTTTGTGCTAAAGAAGTATGTCCTGAGATGATAAAAGAAATGCATAAGAAGGCACTAGAGTTGATATGCAAGCTAGAGAAGATCTTCCCGCCAGGCTTCTTTACTCCGATGACACATCTCATTTTGCACCTCGCGAGCGAGGTATTGTTGGGGGGCCCTGTGCAGAATCGTTGGCAGTACGGCCCTGAGAGACAGAACAAGCATCTGAGACGGAAATGTGGAAACAAAGCTAAGATTGAAGCTTCCATAGCTGAGGCAGTTATCCTAGAGGAGGTGGCAGACCTCAGGAGAACCTACTATCCGGACCATGTTCCCATGCTGCACAATAAGGTGTATCGATATAATACAGAAGAACCCAAGTATAAACCCAAGCTGCCTCTATTCATCGGGCAAGGTGGCAGGGCTGGATGCTCGACACCTTATATCATGCCACGAGATGAGTGGGAGGATGTCATGTTCTATATCTTGCACAACATCAAGGAAGTTGAGGATGAGTGGATGAGGTAATACCTTTGCACCATTCTTTTAGTCAGTTCGTTATGTTCACTTTGCCTAGTTCTTATACTGCTTTTCTTATTGTATTCGGTTCGTTGATGAAGAGTGGACGGGAATGCTGCCTCCTACTAAAGCGGAGGCACATGCTCTTCTCCAAAAGGGTGCTGATGGAAGGAAAAAATTCGTTGCGTGGTTCATGGAGAAAGTAATTTTTCACACTTCCCTATTACCTATTTCACCGTACAATTCCAATTAAACTCATGCACCCTATAATTTCAATTAAACTTGTAGGGAAATGATCCGAACGAATCAATGGATGAAGAATTGAGATGGGTTTCCATGGGTTTTGACCCTGCCGTCATGACATGCCAAAAGTATGATGTGAATGGGTATCACTTCCATACAGAGGAGCACCAGAACAGTCAGCCTGATCCAAAAACCATAAATACTGAAGTCTTCACCAAAGGAGATAATAAAGTAGATTACTACGGAAGGGTAGGAAAAATATACGAGCTTACATTCAAACGTGGCCGCGAACACCTAAGTCTCACTGTGTTCAAATGCCGATGGTTCGACCACAAAAAGGGTCTGAGACATACGCCTTCTGTTGGTTTAGTTGAAGTTAAACCATCAACCGTCTATGCCAGAGCTGATCTCTTTATCGCCGCTACCCAGGCCACAAAAGTATATTATCTGCCTTACCCATGCCAGAAAGAGTACCTAAAGGGTTGGGAAGTTGTGTTCAAGGTGTCGCCACATGGTAAGCTACCGGACCCGAACGATGATGATTACTACAACATAAACCCCATGACATATGAGGGAGTGTTCTTTCAAGAGGAACATGATGACGTGGTCTGAAACAAGGAGGATGATGACTTGGGTTATGTTGACCTGGACCCAAATGACGACGACGCACGGATTGATGGTGAGGCAGTTGTGAATCAAAGAGACATAATTATGCTTGAAAAGTTCAATGAAGACGCTGATGAGGAGGAAGAGCCTTGATACGTCTCCAACGTATCTATAATTTTTGATTGTTCCATGCTATTATATTATCAACCTTGGATGTTTTATATGCATTTATATGCTATTTTATATCATTTTTGGGACTAACCTATTAACCTAGAGCCTAGTGCCGGTTTCTATTTTTTTTTCTTGTTTTTGAGTACCGTAGAAAAGGAAAACCAAATGGAGTCCAATTGACCTGAAACTTCACGGAACTTATTTTTGGACCAGAAGAAGGCCATGGAGTAAAAGAGTTGGGCCAGAAGAGTCCCGGGCTACCCACGAGGGTAGGGGGCGCACCTCTCTACCTTGTGGACAGCCCGGAGACCCCCCTAACTTGTTCTCGACGCCAAAACCTCTTATATATACAGAAACCCCCAGAACATAACCTAGATCGGGAGTTCCGGCACCGCAAGCCTCCGTAGCCACCGAAAACCAATCTAGACCCGTTCCGGCACCCTGCCGGAGGGGGAATCCCTCTCCGGTGGCCATCTTCAGCGCTCTCCATGACGAGGAGGGAGTAGTTCACCCTCGGGACCTGTACCAGTAGCTATGTGTTTGATCTCTCTCTCTCTCGTGTTCTTGATTTGGCACGATCTTGATGTATCACGAGCTTTGCTATTATAGTTGGATCTTATGATGTTTCTCCCCCTCTACTCTCTTGTAATGGATTGAGTTTTCCCTTTGAAGTTATCTTATCGGATCGAGTCTTTAAGGATTTGAGAACACTTGATGTATGTCTTGCATGTGCTTATCTGTGGTGACAATGGGATATCACATGATCCACTTGATGTATGTTTTGGTGATCAACTTGCGAGTTCCGTGACCTCGTGAACTTATGCATAGGGGTTGGCACACATTTTCGTCTTGACTCTCCGGTAGAAACTTTGGGGCACTCTTTGAAGTTCTTTGTGTTGGTTGAATAGATGAATTTGAGATTGTGTGATGCATGTCGTATAATCGTACCCACAAATACTTGAGGTGACATTGGAGTATCTAGGTGACATTTGGGTTTTGGTTGATTTGTGTCTTAAGGTGTTATTCTAGTACGAACTCTATAGTAGATCGATCAGAAAGGATAACTTTGAGGTGGTTTCGTACCCTACCATAATCTCTTCGTTTGTTCTCCGCTATTAGTGACTTTGGAGTGACTCTTTTTTGCATGTTGAGGGATAGTTATATGATCCAATTATGTTATTATTGTTGAGAGAACTTGCACTAGTGAAAGTATGAACCCTAGGCATTGTTTCCTAGCATTGCAATACCGTTTTTGCTCACTTTTACCACTTGCTACCTTGCTGTTTTTATATTTCCAGATTACAAAAACCTATATCTACCATCCATATTGCACTTGTATCACCATCTCTTCACCGAACTAGTGCACCTATACAATTTACCATTGTATTGGGTGTGTTGGGGACACAAGAGACTCTTTGTTATTTGGTTGCAGGGTTGTTTGAGAGAGACCATCTTCATCCTATGCCTCCCACGGATTGATAAACCTTAGGTCATCCACTTGAGGGAAATTTGCTACTGTCCTACAAACCTTTGCACTTGGAGGCCCAACAACATCTAGAATAAGAAGGTTGTGTAGTAGACATCAAGCTCTTTTCTGGCGCCGTTGCCGGGGAGGTTAGTGCTTGAAGGTATATCTTTAGATCTTGCAATCAAATCTTTTAGTTTCTTGTTTTATCACTAGTTTAGTCTATACAAGAAAACTACAAAATATGGAATCAAGGTTGCATCACATGCTTCATCTTTTTAATGTCTTTCGTGAAAATAAGGATTTTGATAATTGTGCCAAAGTGTTAGAACAAGAATGCATGAGAATGTTTGGCACTAAATCTTTGTATGATGAGCATGATCACAATGTTGTTAGTATGAATTCCTTGGATATCTATGATGCTAATGATATGCAAAGCCGCAAGCTTGGGGATGCTATGTTTGATGAAGATGATATTTTTTGTCCCCCAAGTTTTGGTGAGCAAATTTATTTTGATGATAGCATGCCTCCTATTTATGATGATTATATTGATGAAAGTGGGTTTGGAAGAGTGTCAACTTTAGGAAGTAATGATCTCACTATTTTGGAGGGTGTTGAATCTTATTGTGATAATCATGAAAGTGGGTTTGGAGAGGTCATGACTTTAGTTAATGTTAATCCCACTATTTTGGAAGAGTGTCAACTTTGCATACTTGTAGATCATGAAAAGGATGCTTTATGTGATGGTTATATTGTTGATTCATTCATGATGCTACTAAAAATTATTATGAGCGAGGAATATATGCTTGTAGGAATAGCAATAATATCAAGTTTCCTCTCTATGTGCTTAAAATCTTGAAGTTATGCTTGTTTTGCTTTCCTATGCAAGTTGATTCTTGTTCCCACAAGTTGTTTGCTCACAAAATCCCTATGCATAGGAAGAGGGTTAGACTTAAATGTGCTAGTCATATTCTTCATGATTCTCTCTTTATGTTTCAATTCTTATCTTTTATGTGAGCATCATTGAAATCATCATGCCTAGCTAGGGGCGTTAAACGTAAGCGCTTGTTGGGAGGCAACCCAATTTTATTTTCGTTACTTGATTTTTGTTCCTGTTTAGTAATAAATAATTCATATAGCCTCTGTTTAGATGTGGTTTTATGTTTAATTAGTGTTTGTGCCAAGTAGAACCTTTGGGAAGACTTGGGTGAAGTCTTTGTGATCTTGCTGTAAAAAACAGAAACTTTAGCGCTCACGAGATTTGCTGCCATTGTTTTACTGGAGAGTGCGATTAGGTTGATTCTTTTTGAAGATGATTAATAGACAAATTCCTCAGGTCCACCAATTTATTTCAGAAATTTTTGAGTTCCAGAAGTATACGTTTGATACAGATTACTACAGACTGTTCTGTTTTTGACAGATTCTGTTCTCTATGTGTTGTTTGCTTATTTTGATGAATCTATGAGTAGCATCGGAGGGTATGAACCATAGAGAAGTTTGAATACAGTAGATATTACACCAATATGAATTTAGAATGAGTTCACAACAGTACCTAAGTGGTGATTTATTTTCTTATACTAACGGAGCTTACGAGTTTTCTGTTAAGTTTTGTGTTGTGAAGTTTTCAAGTTTTGGGTAAAGATTCGATGGACTATGGAATAATGAGTGGAAAGAGCCTAAGCTTGGGGATGCCCAAGGCAGCCCAAGGTAATATTCAAGGACAACCAAGATCCTAAGCTTGGGGATGCCTCGGAAGGCATCCCCTCTTTCATCTTCGTTCATCGGTAACTTTACTTGGAGCTATATTTTTATTCACCACATGATATGTATTTTGCTTGGAGTGTCATTTTATTTTCTTTTGTTTTGCTTGCTGTTTGAATAAAATAAAAATATCTGAAATTCTTAAATGTTAGAGAGTCTTCACATAGTTGCATAATTATTCGACTACTCATTGATCTTCACTTATATCTTTCGGAGTAGTTTGTCATTTGCTCTAGTACTTCACTTATATCTTTCTAGAGCACGGTGGTGGTTTTATTTTTATAGAAATAGATGAACTCTCATGTTTCACTTATATTATTTTGAGAGTCTTTTATAACAACATGGTAATTTGCTTTGGTTATGAAACTAGTCCTAATATGATGGGCATCCAAGATGGGTATAATAAAAACTTTCATATAGAGTGCATTGAATACTATGAGAAGTTTGATACTTGATAATTGTTTTGATATATGAAGATGGTAATATTAGAGTCATGCTAGTTGAGTAGTTGTGAATTTGAGAAATACTTGTGTTGAGGTTTGCAAATTCCGTAGCATGCACGTATGGTAACCGTTGGAGAAAATTCCTTATTTGACACTGTCTTAAAATCTGGTTCCTTATTTGACACTGGAAAAGTTTTTCTTCCCTATTTGACACTAGTCCTAAATTTTATTCCCTATACGACACTTCCGTCCATTTTGAGCCTAAATGACACCTGAAAAGACGATTTTGCCCTTCATGTGGTATGTGTGTGTGCGCGCGCGTGTGCTGTTGCGTGTGTGGGTGCACGCGCACATGTGTGCTGCTGCTGCATGTGTGTGTGCATGTGTGCTGCTGCGTGTGTGTTTGCTGCAGTGTGTGTACGTGCGTGTGTGTGTGTGCTGTTGCGTGCCGATGTGCTGCCTGCGTGTGTGCTGCTACTGCATGTGTGCTGCTGCGTGTGTTTGCTACTGCGTGTGTACGTGCGCGCGCGCGTGTGTGTGTGCGGTTGTGTGCCTATGTGCTACCTGCGTGTGTGTGCTGCTGCTGCTGCGTGTGTGTGTATGTGTGTGTGCTGCGTGAAGTGTGTGTTGCTGCTTGTGTGTGCGCGTGCATGTGTGTTGCTGCGTGTGTGTGCGCGTGCATGTGTGTTGCTGCGTGTGTGTGCGCGTGCATGTGTGTTGCTGCGTGTGTGTGTGTGTGTGCACGCGCGCGCGTGTTGTTGTGTGTGTGTGCGCGTGCGTTGTGTGTTGGTGCATGTGTATGTGTTGCTCCGTGTGTGCTCCTGCCCTCGCACTGATGCTGCGTGTGCGCACTATTGCCCCCCACACACATACCACATGAGGGGCAAAAGAGTCTTTTCAGGTGTCATTTAGGCTCAAAATGGACGAAAATGTCATATAGGAAATAAAATTTAAAACTTGTGTCAAATAGGGAAGAAAAACTTTTCCAATGTCAAATAAGGAAGCAGATTTTAAGATAGTGTCAAATAAGGAATTTTCTCTAACCGTTGTGTGACAAATTTGAAGCATGAGGTGTTTCTTTGATTGCCTTCCTTATGAGTGGCGGTCGGGGACGAGCGATGGTCTTTTCCTACCAATCTATCCCCCTAGGAGCATGCGCGTAGTACTTGGTTTTTGATGACTTGTAGATTTTTGCAATAAGTATGTGAGTTCTTTATGACTAATGTTGAGTCCATGGATTATACACACTCTCACCCTTCCATCATTGCTAGCCTCTTCGGTACCGTGCATTGCCCTTTCTCACCTCGAGAGTTGGTGCAAACTTCGCCGGTGCATCCAAACCCTGTGATATGATACGCTCTGTCACACATAAGCCTCCTTATATCTTCCTCAAAACAGCCACCAAACCTACCTATTATGGCATTTCCATAGGCATTCCGAGATATATTTCCATGCAACTTTCCACCGTTCTGTTCAGCAGGACACACATCATCATTGTCATATTGCCTTGCATGATCATGTAGATGACATCGTATTTGTGGCAAATTCACCATGCATAATTTATCATACATGTCACTCTTGATTCATTGCCCATCCTAGTACACCGCCAGAGGCATTCATATGGAGTCATACTTTGTTCTAGTATCGAGTTGTAAATAAATAGAAGTGTGATGATCATCATTAATAGAGCATTGTCCCAAAGAAAAAGAAGAAAGTCCAAATAAAGAAAGGGCCAAATAAAAAAATAAAAAAGAGAAAGGCCAAATAAAAAAAGGAAGGCCCAAAAAAGGGACAATGCTACTATCCTTTTTCCACACTTGTGCTTCAAAGTAGCACCATGATCTTCATGATAGAGAGTCTCTTATATTGTCACTTTCGTATACTAGTGGGAGTTTTTCATTATAGAACTTGGCTTGTATATTCCAACAATGGGCTTCCTCAAATGCCCTAGGTCTTCGTGAGCAAGCAAGTTGGATGCACACCCACTTAGTTTCTTTTGTTGAGCTTTCATACATTTATAGCTCTAGTGCATCCATTGCATGGCAATCCCTACTCCTTGCATTGACATCAATTGATGGGCATCTCCCTAGCCCGTTGATTAGCCGCGTCAATGTGAGACTTTCCCTTTTTTGTCTTCTCCACACAACCCCCATCATTATATTCTATTCCACCCATAGTGCTATGTCCATGGCTCACGCTCATGTTTTGCGTGAAAGTTGAAAAAAGTTTGAGATTACTAATGTATGAAACAATTGCTTGGCTTTTCATCGGGGTTGTGCATGATGAGAGCATTCTCGTGTGACGAAAATGAAGCACCGCCAAACTATATGATTTTGTAGGGACAAACTTTCTTTGACCATGTTATTTTGAGAAGACATAATTGCTTAGTTAGTATGCTTGAAGTATTATTATTATTTTTATGTCAATATTAACTTTTTGTCTTGAATCTTATGGATCTGAATATTCTTGACACAATAAAGGAGATTACATTGATAAATATGTTAGGTAGCATTCCACATCAAAAATTCGGTTTTTATCATTTACCTACTCGAGGACGAGCATGAATTAAGCTTGGGGATGCTTGATACGTCTCCAACGTATCTATAATTTTTGATTGTTCCATGCTATTATATTATCAACCTTGTACGTTTTATATGCATTTATATGCTATTTTATATGATTTTTGGGACTAACCTATTAACCTAGAGCACAGTGCCAGTTTCTGTTTTTTCCTTGTTTTTGAGTATCGCAGAAAAGGAAAACCAAACGGAGTCCAATTGACCTGAAACTTCACGGAACTTATTTTTCGACCAGAAGAAGGCCATGGAGTAAAAGAGTTGGGCCAGAAGAGTCCCGGGCTGCCCACGAGGGTACGGGCGCGCCCACCCCCTGGGCGCGCCTCCCTACCTCGTGGACACCCCGGAGACCCCCCTGACTTGTTCTCGACGCCAAAACCTCTTATATATACGAAAACCCCCAGAACATAACCTAGATAGGGAGTTTTGCCGCTGCAAGCCTCCGTGGCCACCGAAAACTAATCTAGACCCGTTTCGGCACCCTGCCGGAGGGGGAAATCCCTCTCCGGTGGCCATCTTCATCATCCCGGCGCTCTCCATGACGAGGAGGGAGTAGTTCACCCTCGGGGCCGAGGGTATGTACCAGTAGCTATGTGTTTGATCTCTCTCTCTCTCTCTCTCTCTCGTGTTCTTGATTTGGCACGATCTTGATGTATCACGAGCTTTGCTATTATAGTTGGATCTTATGATGTTTCTCCCCCTCTATTCTCTTGTAATGGATTGAGTTTTCCCTTTGAAGTTATCTTATCGGATCGAGTCTTTAAGGATTTGAGAACACTTGATGTATGTCTTGCATGTGCTTATCTGTGGTGACAATGGGATATCACGTGATCCACTTGATGTATGTTTTGGTGATCAACTTGTGAGTTCTGTGACCTCGTGAACTTATGCATAGGGGTTGGCACACGTTTTCGTCTTGACTCTCTGGTAGAAACTTTGGGGCACTCTTTGAAGTTCTTTGTGTTGGTTGAATAGATGAATCTGAGATTGTGTGATGCATATCGTATAATCATACCCACAGATACTTGAGGTGACATTGGAGTATCTTGGTGACATTAGGGTTTTGGTTGATTTGTATCTTAAGGTGTTATTCTAGTATGAACTCTATAATAGATCGATCAGAAAGGATAACTTTGAGGTGGTTTCGTACCCTACCATAATCTCTTCGTTTGTTCTCCGATATTAGTGACTTTGGAGTGACTCTTTGTTGCATGCTGAGGGATAGTTATATGATCCAATTATGTTATTATTGTTGAGAGAACTTGCACTAGTGAAAGTATGAACCCTAGGCCTTGTTTCCTAGCATTACAATACCGTTTTTTTGCTCACTTTTACCACTTGCTACCTTGCTGTTTTTATATTTCCAGATTACAAAAACCTATATCTACCATCCATATTGCACTTGTATCACCATCTCTTCACCGAACTAGTGCACCTATACAATTTACCATTGTATTGGGTGTGTTGGGTACACAAGAGACTCTTTGTTATTTGGTTGCAGGGTTGTTTGAGAGAGACCATCTTCATCCTACGCCTCCCACGGATTGATAAACCTTAGGTCATCCACTTGAGGGAAATTTGCTACTGTCCTACAAACCTCTGCACTTGGAGGCCCAACAACGTCTACGAGAAGAAGGTTGTCTAGTAGACATCAAGCCTCCACCTCCGTCAGACAACAAAGAAGATATGCATGATAGTGAAGATGAGACAAGTTGACAAATAGATTACAATAGTGATGATTCATATGGGTTCTAGAAAATGCAAGTTCTTTTAATGATCATTACAATAGCATGCTTAATGTGCTCTTCTATTATTAATGTTCTTTCCTGTATGCTTAATGTGCTCTTCTGTTATTAATGTCTTTCCTATGTGCTTGTTTATTTGATATCCTCACTAATTGTTTATTCTCTTCTCAATGCAGGTTTGCTAATCATGGGCAAGTCCAGCGGCGCCAGTTTCCTCAGTAAATTCAAAGGACTTACTCGGAGTGGACGAGCCCACAAGGTTCCCTCCCGACTATGCGAGGATGACACCTCACAAGGAGGTGGAGGGGTCGTGGGAGGAGATCCTAGAGGAGGAAGGGGTGGGGGGAGAGCCCCTTGAGGAGGAAGAGGTGGGGGAGAGGCAGCCGGGGCAAAAAACTCTGGGCCGTGTCTGAAATAGGAGGGTCTTCTTCGATGCCCTCCTATACTGAGGCACCTTCTGAGTCTGAGGAGGAGGAGTATGTTCCTGATGGCGAGGAGGAGGAGGGTGAGGAGGAGGGCAAGGAGGTGGAGGGAGAGGAGGAGGAGGAGGCCGAGGAGGAGGGTGAGGAGGAGGGCGAGGAGGGTGGTGGAGGGGAGGTTGACCCCGAGTTGTGGGGTGACTTGCCACCGGGTGCTCCGAAGGGGTGACTGCGTGGTACTGCTGGAGTACCTACACCACCTTCTATCGAGGCGCACAAGTGGATCATTGAACCTGCGGGGACAGGGTAAGTGCCTCTCAATCATATTTTCAACACATGACAACATTTTCTTATTGTACACATGGCAATCCTTTGATTCTTTTGCAGGAACTGGATCCTTCACGGAAAGGGCCGTAAACCGAACGGCCTTATCACTGTCCAGTTGAAGGAGTTTTGGCCGGGCCTATTCTGCCCGCGGCCAGACAGGGACCCGCAGCTGCGGGTTTTGGCCACGAGCTGGGCCCACTACGAGGCTTACAGCCACGCGGGGTACGGGACGACCTCTAAGGCCGTGATCACCAAATTTTGGGTAAGTTCTCTTCTGAATCAATTGTCTTCAGTTTCGTTCATAGTTTATAATTGAATCACTCAACTCATGCCTTGTTTTCTTCTGGTTTATGCATGATTGCAGCAACTCTATAGATTTCTTGACGAGCACAAGGCCAGAGCCGACGTGCTCTTGCTTGTGGCTGCGAAGAAGAAAGCTCGTCAGTTGCAGTATGAGGTGCTCTGGGTTGGCATCTCGCAGTACTACCACATCTACCTTCATAAAAAGACGACCAAAACTCAAGCGCAGAGGCAACGACTTACCTTGAGTAGGGAGCAATTCATGAAGGTAACTATTACTGACTTTTCATTGTTTCAAGCAGTCAACTATATGTTTGGTGGATAGGTGGCTCGGCGACGATGCAGAGTTTGCTGCCAAGAGCAGCAAGGCCCGGGCTAACCGTGGAAAAGACGGGACACACGACCAAGGAAACAGGAATCACTGGGGCTTCAAGGCCATGAAGGTATATCTATATGCATGATGCATTTTTGTTCTTCTTTACCGTCATGTTCTTATATATGGCTAACTTCTATTTGACATTGCAAGAGGACAAGTTGAAGAGGCCGCTCTCAGACATTGAGTCGTGGAAGTTGGCCCGCGAGCGGAGTGATCGCAAGGACGGCGAGAGCCAGTACTACGGCAAGACCGAGGAGCACCTGGAGTCTTACACTCAACACTTTCAGAGGTTACATCCGGATGTTCCTGTTCCTGACGTCGCCCAGTCTCAGATTGACGACACTGTGGTGGTGGCCATCCAGGGGAAGTCCCATGGCCGGTATCCGTGTTTCGATGGCTTGATCACTCCTTTGGTCTCGTACACACGGCTTCGGGCTACCAACCCGAGCCCGTTAGAGAGTATGGGGCGTTCGCAGCCTCCCTTAGCCCGCCAGCATGCTGTAAGTACTTCCCCTTTATCTTCTTTCTCTCTAACATTCTCAGTTTATTTTCAGCATTGCTCACTCAGAAACAACCTAAATTACGTAGGCATATAAGGCCTTTGTCGAGCATAGGAATCTCGAGGTGCGGGAGTACTTGCAACGAGTGAAGTCAAACAATGATTACAACCGTCAGATGATGACGGTTAGTTTTGCCCTCTTAAAACCAAGCTAAAATTTTGTACTTTCATTCCTTCTGACCTTCTAGTTTGCTTGTTTAACTAACATCCAGGCTATGTTGGCGTCTTGGATTAACCGCACGGATCGACCACAAATGGGACCCCCACCACCACCTGCAGGAGAACCCCCACACGTGCCCACGTTCGATGAATGGGTGGCACTAGGCAGTGATAGCCCGGTTAGTACATTTGCCTAACTACTGACAAACTAGTTCTCGTTCATTCAACACTATCATATCATATTTACCGTTAGAAACTTCTCTCAAACATGTAGGGGACTGGTGGCTCGACTCCTGCTTCGTCGATCCCGGTCACTCTGATCTGGCAGAGTGGTGGTGGTCTTGGCGGTGGCGGTTTTGGCGGAGGTGGTGGATTTGGCGGCGGTGGTCTTGCTTGATGTCGATGATGATACACGTGCATGTGGCCGTCGTGCCATACCTTTCATGTTCCTACTTGTTAGTTTCTTTAGATGACGATGATGATGTTCCATGTCTTGCACTACTTATGTTCATGAACTTTCACCGATGATGATCTTTAGATGATGAACTTGAGTATGTTTAAATGATGATGATGAACTTGAGTATGTTTAGATGATGAACTATCATATTTCTGCATAATCGCATATTTTATGGTTTGAAATGCTGTCAAAATGAATTGAAACAGAGAAAACAGGAAAAAACAGAACAGATCTATGCCGACGGCAAAGCCGTCGGGATAGATATGCCCAGGGCCTGCCACGTGGCAGGGGTATGCCAACGGCTACTGCCAGGAGCACCAGAGACCGCCACGTGGCAGAGGTATGCCGACGTTCTGACAAGCGCGGACCGTGATTCGTCAGCGCTTTTGACGGCTCCGTCCGTTGGCGTCAGGTGGAAATTACTGCCGATGGCCAAACAGAAGCCGTCGGCGCAGGCCCCTATGCCGACGGCTAAACTATGCCAATGGTCTGACAAGACTACGCTGACGTGATCTATGCCGACGGGGGTATGCCGACAGCAAACAACCTATGCCGATGGCCCTGGAGTGTTTTCAACTCTGTTATGGTGCGCCTATGACTTCATGCTTCACTGCAAAACGTACTCAGAAAGTATTCCACTAATTGCCTGCGTGGTTAGGCTGATGAGGGGGTGGGTCACGCAGAGCAGGACAGAGATTGTGGTCTGCTGACTTCACCACGCACAACGAGGGAAGCTAGTGTTGCCCTTCTCACTCTTCTACACACGCGCTCCTGCCTTCACCTTGCTTCTCCGATGCCAAGCTATTGGGAGTCGTATGCACATCCCCTTCGGATGTCTTCATCCGCGCGATATCCCCCACAATTGCTCCCTCCTTGAGCTTCAGGAATCAGGAAGTACGCTTTGAGATAGTGGCTTAAGAAAAAAATAGCAGGAGGCACAATGGTTGTCGTAGCACCATGGCCTGGCAGATGTGGCATCGGACTGGCGCACGGCGGGGTCATCGATGAGTTCATCAGGCGGGAGCCGCTGCCATGACCTCATGCCCACCGTCGCATGCGAGTTTTATTTTAGGGGTACCTTCACGTGCGAGCTGAACGGGCCACATAATGTTACCAGGCCACATAAGCCCAGTTAACCACAGTTCTCCTAACCCAGTCTTCGAAGCAGCGGCCCAAGAGATGACTGGCATGCAGCGACGACTGTGATGAGATGCGAAGCAAAGGTCTATACCGCTCGTTAAATGATCCAACGGCCGACGAAGGAAAGTCACTCTGATGGCTCATTGGTCGCCCAGTTATACTGTTTGTTAATAAGGTTTCGGTGATGGAGGGGTAATGAATACGAATAGGCTTCTTGATTTTCTACCTTAAGAAGATCTTCTAGGTTAGAGCGAGATATGATATTAGCCTCCTTTTGGAGGAATGGGAGTAGTGGGCGCTCTAGATAGCAGAGCTATTTAGCAATCCTAGGCTTTTTTTAAAAGGGGAATATATTAATATCGCAAAAATATCAATTACACCCTGCCTCTGCACCAACAAGAAGTCACCAAGACATGTAGGATGCACACAGCCCAAAAAGAAAAAAAAAGGGGGAAATGGCCTTGCCAAAGTGATTGACTCCTCACAGCATCAGCACACAACCACCACCAAAGACAGCACCCGGAAACACCACCGAAAATAAACCCTCCTATGCTGCCGCTCCCACTTGACACGCCTTCTACTGAAAGTTATCAAACATCTGGCAGACTCCATTGCCTACAAGCCCCCCTCGGCCTTAATGATCCTCCGATCTTAGCCATCAAGACATCCTCTGCTGCTATCTGTGTCATGGAAATAGAGATGCCGACATATGTCACATGGTGTCAACAAACAACAAAGGTTCGCGATGCGCCCTCCTGGAGCCACGTAGCATTGGATTATATCCAGACTGCTAAAAATCTGGCAGACCCTTTTACGAAAGGGCTATCACGGATTATGATAGAAAATGCATCAAGGGAGATGGGCATGAGACCCACGTAAGTTGCCATGGGGGTAACCCAACCTATGTGATCGGAGATCCCGTGAATTAGGACCAGGGAAAACAATCCAGCGGTCAACTGAGGAGAGTATCCTTAATTAACCCACTCCGTTGGAGATGCAATAATACTCTCAATTCTGTGAGGCAGACTGACTTTTGTCTTAATGTGTTCCAAAGCTTATGTAAGCAAGATGCTAACCTACAGAGCATTCTTTGGAGGAACACACCTATGTGAGCCCGACTGCTAGTCATAGTCTATGAAATTGAGTGATCCCTAGGAAGCTCATGAGAAGGTACAGAGTATGAGTAATAAGCTCCACCCGTGGGGTTTAGTCTTCGGCAACCATGTATCAGCTGACAATGGGCAAAACTTCTACACGCCAAGCTGACAATTCAAGGCATAGTCCATTGTTCAGTTGTGAAGAAGTCTAATCCCATTGCTCTAGGTGGAAGTTCAACTTAACAACCTCCACTGAAAATTCTGGTATATCAAACATTGTTTGGAACAGTTGACAAACTTATGTGCCTCGAGATCTGGTGGGGGATTGATGTATTATAGACGTGCTTAGGCCCATATAAAACAATAATCCCTGGTTAATCTCTAAGGCCCATGTGTGTGCACGACAAGTGGTGCAAGTGTGGGAAGTTTAGTCCCATACTGCTACACTAAGAAGAGTGAGACCTCTTTATAAGGGATGCTCCATCACTTGCTATCGGGAGCTTGGGAATAGGAGATGTACACGCGCGCTCCTCCTCCTCCACCGCCCACCTCGTCTCGCCATGCTTCACCTAGTCACGATGTGTGCGCGCCGTGGGTTGCAGGAATGAGCCGAGCCGAAGCTTATTTTTGCCAGTGAGGAATGGTTAATTAATCTTGGATTAATTAACAAGTCGCTTACAGAAGTGCCACTGTCCGAGACGTTGGACCGTGGGCTGTTCGCGGACTCGGTCGTAGGCCTGAGCCCAAGCCCATCTACTCGACGGCCTATATAAGAAGGCGCTGGCCAGTGGAGTGAACCGTAACTCAGTTCACCCACTCCCCCTCGCACAACCCCAGCCGTCATCTACTGTTCCTCTCACTGTGCCGCTTCCGGCGATCCCATCCCGACGACGGCGTGCACGGTTGCTCGGGAGAGCAGGTGCCTCCGAAACCCTGTCGTTCGAGATCCTGCCCAGGAGAACGGCAATAAGGTTTTTGGGGAGCGTCTCGACGCGACTGCTCTCGATATGTCCCTGTCTCCATCCGCCTCTGCTTCCACTACTTCCCCTGCATTGACTCCATGGCTGACAAAGAAGCCGCCAAAAAGAAGGCCTCGGCCGATGCCGAGGCTGCCGCTACTGAGGGAGTCCTGGACTAAGGGGTCCTCGGGCGTCCGACCTGTTATCCATGGGCTGGACTGATGGGCTGTGAAGACATGAAGATCGAAGATTGTACCTATGTCCGGATTGGACTCTCCTTGGCGTTGAAGGCAAGCTTGGCGACCGACTATGAAGATTCCTTCTCATGTAACCGACTCTATGTAAACCCTAGATCCCCCGGTGTCTATATAAACCGGGGGGGGGGGGTTAGTCCGGAAAGGATATACTCATTACCATAGTCATACATGCTAGACTTCTAGGGTTTAGCCATTACGATCTCATGGTAGATCAACTCTTGTAACACTCATATTCATCAAGATCAATCAAGCAGGACGCAGGGTATTACCTCCATAGAGAGGGCCCGAACCTGGGTAAACATCGTGTCCCCCGTCTCCTGTTACCATCGATCCTAGACGCACAGTTCGGGAACCCCTACCCGAGATCCGCCGGTTTTGACACCGACATTGGTGCTTTCATTGAGAGTTCCACTGTGCTGTCAACGAAAGGTTCGATGGCCTCTTCAATCGTCTATAGTGACGCTGTCCAAGGAGAAACCTTCCTCCCCGAACAGATTTTTGTGTTCGGCGGCTTCGTACTGCAGGCCAACTCGCTTGGCCATCTGGAGCAGATCGATAGCTACGCCCCTGGCCACCAGGTCAGATTTGGAAGCTTGAACTACGTCGTGGATATCCATGGAGACTTGATCTTCAATGGATTTGAGACCGCAGCGATCGCTCCCCCTCGCCCCGATGAACATGACTTAAATCTGTCATCGGATCACATCCAGGAGATGATCCCTGTTGCTGCAACAGCCTTAGAACCTGAGCAGATCATGCCATCCGAGGCCACAGAGTCCACGGTGTTGGAGCCGCACACGGACCCGTCACCTTGCAATATTTGCGTCAATGGAACCTCAGACTCATCTCCGGCTATAAGTCTCGGACCGGGTACACCTGCGGACACCGAGCTGGATCGGTTATCGATTTTCGAATTTAGCGCCGTAGACATCTTCCAGCACTCACCTTTGGGTGATGTGCTAAATTCTTTAAAGAACTTGTCCTTGGAGAAGGACTCACAGCCGAACTATGTTCGCTTCGAGCCAGAGGCTAATGATGGGAAATTTCGCTTCCCACCCGCCACCCACTTCATAGCCACTGTCGATGACTTAACCGACGTGCTTGATTACGGCTCCGAAGACATCGACGGTATGGACGACGATGCCGACATGGAGCAAGGCCAAGACCCGCCGTTTACTGGACGTTGGACGACGACCTCTTCGTATGATGTGTACATGGTCGACACACCTAAAAAAGCTAGCGACAATGACAAAGGAGATCCAGTTGCGAATAAACCTTCTGAGACACAGTCCAAGCGCCGGCGCCCTAAACGCTGCTCTAAGCCTCATCGCTCAAATGATGACAACACTGGCACCGGAGAAAATAGTACTCCGGGCGACGCCGAAAACAATGAAGACCCTGTCGGGGTTGCATCCGAACAGGAGGAACATGACAACGGGCAAGATAACCCTGATAAATAGGCCATGCCCAATGACCCAGACGATGATAGTTATCGTCCACTCTCCGAGGATGATGAGAGCCTCGGCAATTAGGACTTCATCGTGCCTGAGGCACCCCTCGAGCAGGAGCGCTTCAAGCGCCAGCTAATCGCCACTGCAAGAAGCCTGAAGAAGAAGCAACAGCAGCTCCAAGCTGATCAAGACCTGCTCATTGACATGTGGACTGATGTCCTGGCAGCCGAGGAATACGGCCTCGAGCGCCCAGCCAAGAGTTACCCAAAGCGCAGACTGCTACCATAGTTCGATGAGGAGGCACCAGAACCCATACCTGCCTCACGCAATGCGGACCGACCACCATGTGGTCGGGATAATGCGGCAGACCGACCACCCCGCGGTCGGAATAAAACGACAACTCAGGTCGAACAATAGCCCGCCCCACCGCCTCGCAAAAACAGGGATAGAACATATCGGGACCATACATACGACCTTCGGCAGGAGCTGGATAGTAGAGTAGGACACACCAGATCAATCTACGGATTGCGAGGACGCCTCCCGACTCGGGATGATGGCCACCTATTCGGACATGACAAACCTAGTCACACCCAGGCCGATAACCGCCGACGGACTTCATCGAAAGTGCGCCGTGATGCGGTCCAATATAGAGGCGCCGCACACCCTCTCTGCTTCATAGATGAGGTACTGGATCATGAATCCCCCGAGGGATTCACGCCTGTCAATATTGAATCGTACGATGGAACAACCGATCCCGCAGTATGGATTGAGGACTTTATTCTCCACATCCACATGGCCCGCGGAGACGACCTCCACGCCATCAAATACCTCCCACTAAAACTCAAAGGGCCAGCTCGACACTGGCTAAACAGCCTGCCCGAGAATTCCATCGGCAGCTGGGAGGACTTGGAAGAGGCCTTCCTTGACAACATCCAAGGTACATATGTCCGGCCACCCGATGCCGACGACTTAAGCCACATAGTTCAACAACCTGGAGAATCAACCAGAAAATTCTGGACTAGGTTCCTAACCAAAAAGAACCAGATCGTTCACTGTCCATATGCCGAAGCCCTAGCGGCCTTTAAACACATCATCCGGGACGAATGGCTAGCACGCCACCTTGGCCAAGAAAATCCGAAGTCCATGGTAGCCCTTACATCACTCATGACCCGCTTTTGCGTGGGGGAGGACAGCTGGCTGGCTCGCAGTAAAAACACAACCAGCGAGACAGGCCCCTCCGAGGCCAAGAACAGCTCCGGCAAGTTCCGGCGCAACAGACACAAACGCCGAAGCAATGACGACAACACCGATGACACCACCGTTAATGCCGGATTCAGCGGCTCCAAGTCCGGCCAGCAAAAGAAGCCCTACAAAAGGAACAGTGAGGGACCATCCAGCCTGGATCACATACTCGATCGTCCATGCCAGATACATGGTACCCTAGATAAACAAGCCAATCACACCAACAGAGACTGTTGGGTTTTCAAACAGGCTGGCAAGTTAAATGCCGAAAACAAAGGAAAGGGATCATAAAGTGAGGACGAGGACAAAGATCTCCGGTAGCCGAACATTGGGGGGCAGAAGAAATTTTCCCCTCAAGTGAAAACGGTGAACATGATATATGCTACACACATCCCCAAAAGGGAGCGTAAGCGAGCACTTAGGGACGTCTACGTGGTAGAGCCAGTCGCCCCAAAATTCAATCCATGGTCATCATTTCCGATCACCTTGGATCGTCGAGATCACCCAACTAGTATGCGGCATGGCGGTTCAGCCACACTGGTCCTCGACCCAATCATCGACGGATTTCACCTAACACGAGTCCTAATGGACGGTGGCAGCATCCTCAACCTGCTCTATCAGGACACAATATGGAAAATGGGCATTAACCCCTCACGAATCAAACCAACAAAGACTACCTTTAAAGGAGTCATACCAGGCATAGAGGCGGTCAGCTATTCGAGGGTTACAAATCATTGGAGATTTTTTCCGCATTATGCGAAAGATCGTCACTTCCCGGTCACATGCTGACAGCACCCTCACTTGAACCAGGGGCTGCGCCCATGCTTCATTATAAAACTCCTATGGCTAAGTGAGGGCGTTTAAGCCGTATAGTCCAATTGCCTTGTTCGTTGCACTAAACAACTCCTTCAAGGACCATATAATTGGTTCAAGATTGTTTAGATTCCATCCCGAACACCTCCATACTACCTACGTGAGGGCAGAAGCCGATGACTGGCCAACCCTCAGATTACATACAACACGGCCACACAGGAGGAAACAATTAAAGCATAACAAAATTACATCACAAAACAGGCTTTGTTTTTTATAATACAAGGCAAAGGCAACATGAATACATTTATTCAAATACAACATCATGCGAACATTGTGCTGCCGCAAGGCGAGAACCCTCCAGGACATCCGCAAAATACCGTTCGGGTGTGCGGTGCTCCTTGCCCTCCGGTGGCCCTCTGGTCACTTTGACGGCGTCCATCTTCGCCCACCACATCTTGCAACGGGCGAAGGCCATGCGTGCACCTTCGATGCAGGCCGAGCGCTTGATGACGTCCAGCCGAGGACAGGCGTTCACCATTCGCCGCACGAGTTCGAAGTTGCTGCTTGGCATAGCTTTGGCTGGCCATAGCCGGATTATCAAATCCTTCATGGCTAGTTCGGCCACCCTATGCAGCTCCACCAGCTGTTTCAGCTGATCGGTGAAGGACACGGGATGCTCTGGCGCCGTATACAGCGACCAGAATAGCTTCTCTGTAGAACCCCCTCCTTCGGCTCGATAGAACTCCGCGGCGTCTGATACACTGCGTGGTAAATCCGCAAAAGCTCCTGGGGAACTCCGAACCCGGGTTAGTAAAAGGTACTGCTTCTCCGCAAACTTGCTTTGCATCTTAAATGCCTTACCCGCCGTGATCTTCTTGGCCTCCTAGATCTCCTGGAGGGCGGCCTGGGCCTCATTCGGTGCGGTCTCCGCGCTCTGACGAGCCTTGGCGAGTTCGGCCCCTTGAACCGACACATCATGCTCCAAGGCCTTGCATTTTTTCACCGCATCCTGGAGCTCCTGCTAGACTTCTTTGACCCGGGCCTTGGACTTCTTGCGGGCGGCTTGCTGCTGGACAACCTTCTCCTCGGGCTCGCCCAGGGCCTTCTTCAGGGCCTCGACCTCGGTCGCGGCTCCTGCACATATTACGACACCGCCGTTAATATACAACGCCTACTCCTTCCGAATACACATCAAGTCGTCACTCACCTTGGTTCTCCTAGAGCCGAACCTTAACCTCGCCGAGCTCATTCTCGGTCCGCTCCAGCCTCTGCCTCATTTCAGAGACTTCGACAGCATGCGAGGTTGCGGCCAACAGCGACGCCTGCTTATTCATACATATTACGTTAGTCTCCTACAAAAAAGATTGATCCTCTATCCGGTTATTCTTGCCGAACACTGGACAGTGTCTCAGGGGCTACTGTTTACACGGAGTTTTTTCTCTTTCTTACCTCGAAACCTATGAACAGGCTGCTGCAGGCTTCATTGAGTCCACTCTTGGTGGATTAAATCTTCACGATCACCGCACCCATAAGGACATGGTGCTCGTCCATGACGGAGGCGCCTCGAAGCGCCTCCATCAGGTTATCCGGCACCCCTGGATGGACAGGGGCCATCGATGGAAGCGGCGCATACCCCTCCTTCAAAGGGGGCTGCTCGCCAAACTCCGGAGCCATATGGGCCTCCGGAATCGTATTCGGCTGAGGGCTGAACTGGATGCGGCCCTCTTTGCCAATCTCCATGGGGATCGGCTCTCCCATGTGTCCAGCAGTGGAGGTCTCGCCTTGTGGCGCCTCCCGGACAGCGTCCTGGGCTCCTCCCCAATTTGGAGCGGTCCTCCAGGATAACACTTCGGTGTCGTCCCTGGCCCCGAGGGAATAAGCAGGCGGTGGCGACATGCTCGCCATCTCCGACGGAGCCAACAAACCTTGAAATGAGGATCGCTGGATAAGGTCGTGGGTCGGACTACAATAGCACAATTAACTATGTCAAGATAATGAAGAGAAAGGCCGGATGCGTGCATGAGCGAGCCGTGTCACTTACGATGCGGCCTGGGGCTTAGTGCGGGAGCGTCTTTTCGGACTGCTATCAACGTCCCATGCGGTGTTGACCGCTGGGACGCTCTTCCCCTACTTGGGCGCTTCCGCCTCCGGATGCGCCGAAGCCGCCCTCTTCTTCTTCCTCTCCTCAGGGGGAGTGTTGTTTTCCTCCTCCTCCTCCTCTTCCTCGCCATTGTCCTCAGGGACAGAGGAATGAGCTTCGCTGTCTTCGGACATCACGTCCGAAGTGCCCTTGCGACGGGGGCCACCCTTGGCTCCCTTGGCCTTCTTCTCTGGCGCCTTATAAGGCGCCGGCACCAGCATCTTCGCTAGACATGGGATGACCGGTTCCTCCGTGTCATGGATATGTCACGACAGATGTGCTAGTATGAGGACTTAGTCATGAGCCAACACATCTATGTGGTAGCTTGAGAGGGGTTGAGCGGAATCGAGAGACGCAACACAAGACAAGGATTTAGACAGCTTCGGGCCCCAAGAAACATCATCCGGTAACAACCCTACGTGCTGTTTGTGGCTAGGTCTTATTATCATCACGAGGGAGTCGCTGTAAACCGGCTCTCCCAGTTATCCCTAACCCTTAAGATTGTTTCTTCTTACTTGTCCCTCTTTGGGGAGCCCTGCCCCTCCTTATATAAGTTGAAGGGGCGGGTTACATATAGGGTCCAACTCGAACTTAAGACTTAACTATTATGACTTATCTTCATGGGCTTCTTAACATCTTGGGCTTCGTAACGTCTCGGACTTCATAACCTATTGGGGATATTACTACTGGGCATAAACCGGCCTACCTGGGCCGGATTAACTCCATCAGTAGTTCAAAGGTGTTAAAGCCCAAAGAGGCAGATAAAGGCCCAGGGCCCGTAGTCGGTTTACAACCTGTAGCCGTACATCAGCTTTGTGCATATACTTGTAATATAAGTTAGGAACAAGGAGAGACCAACCCGGATACGAGTATGAACCGGTGTTGGGACTCTCTGAACCGGCAGGCGTCACCCATGTATATAAGGGGACGACCCGGCGGCGGTTCAAGAAGAACAGACAACAACTCGAGACATAGGCGAAGCTTATTTGCTCCCTAGTCATCGAAACACCCATCAATTCCATCACAACTAGAGGTAGGCTTTTACCTTCATTGAAGGGGCCAAACTAGTATAAACTCTCTTGCGTTCTTGTGTCCGCTTTAACTCCTTCAAGCTAACCCGTAGCGGTGGCTCCACGACTAAGTCCTTTCAATAGGACATCTGCCGTGACAAAACCACGACAGTTGGCGCCCACCGTGGGGCTATCGCACGATGGTTTCCGGTTCTTGGAGGGCCGCTTTGAAGGACTCGAGGGCTACAATGTAGGCCGGATGACTAAGAGTTGTCGCGGCAAACTCTACATCAACGACGCAGGCTGGGGCCCCGAGGCCGGCTCAATTGGGTACGGGTACCGGGTCCCCTTTGGTAGCATTCATGTTTTCATTGGCAAGATCGGTGAACCGGGCCTTGAGCCGGACATCTGCACCGACCTCGTCGAGACGGCTCAGCGTACGCAATCTGCCCGGGTTAAACCGGCCATGAAGCGTGCCTTCGTGGGAATGATCCATGGAGGGAGTTATGAGGATGGATCGGAGCTTCGCGGGGCGACTGCCGTTCGTTCCGGTGACGAATCTTCGACCGAAGAAACCGAATCTCTTTATCAGCTACAAGATGGCCGGATTGGGAGCTGTTCCGATGGCGACAGTATTCCGGACCCCTCTGATCTGCCCAACCGGGTTGGAATATTCATGACCGGAACACAAGCAGCGCTTCATTCTTCGACAGCTGCGGCAACGATTTCCGGTTCAGCAGCAGCAACGGCCGCCGGGGCAAGAGGCCCTGTGCGCCTACCGGCTCAGGTTCTATCAGAGCTATTTGATGCGTTGGCTGTGCTTATGGCGGAAGTTAATCCGCCAGATCAGGACGTTCACAATATGGAGATTGCAAAGGTAAAGGAACAGATCACCCAGGCCAAGGCGGATCTGGCGGCTGAGGACACCAGGATGGCCGCAGAGCGGGCTGCTTTAGACGCACAGGCCTACATGTTTATGTTAGACCAGAGCGCATCACATGAAGTCATGAGAAGGAAGCACCGATCCCGCTTACCTCCGGTTTTCGAGGCCAGAGACCTTTTCAACATTCCAGGGCCAAGAGCCGGCAATCCGCTGGAGGGGAACCGGGAAGAAGCCCCTGGGACCGATGCTCCAGTTCAGCCTCGTCAGATCGACCCGCCTCGTCAAAACACCGTTATACCTCGGGATGCTTTAACACCTCCGGGTCACTACTCCAACCCAATGGACAATCTTGTTGCCGCTGCTGCACGACTGGAGGCCATTCCAGTTGAAGGTGACTCGCCGCAAGAAGTAGAGACGCGACGGGTCAAGGAACTTCTGAGGACAGCTTTGGCCCAACAGGAGGCGTACTCGTACAGCCGCGACCGAATCCACTCGACCCGCCGTCCAAGCCGGAGCTATAGCAGACATATGGATGAACCAGCAGTGTCGAGTAATGAACGACGTGGGGCACCCCGTGGCAACAACCCGACGGGTGGTGCTGATGACGCTCAGGAAGTGGTGAACCGGGCCCGAGCGCGTAGGGAGGCCGAGTTAGCCACACAGCATCAGGCTCGGCAGCTCACGCCGGTTCGTCCAACCATTTTGATCGAACCTGGTGTTACTTCTAGTTCTTTGGGGGTGCCTTGCCTCGTCCCCTCTTTACGCAACGTGCGTTTGCCCAAGGATTTCAAAGGCCCACGCAAGGTACCAAATTATACGGCGGATCAACCACCAGAGACATGGGTAGAGAGCTATGAGATGGCCATGGAGATGCTTGATGTGGATGACACGACATGTGCGAAATACTTCACCATGATGCTTGAAGGAATGGCCCGTACTTCGTTAAAAAGTTTGCCCGCTAATTCTATCAGTTCATGGGCCCAATTACGAGCCCGGTTTATCAACAATTTCAAGGATACCCGTAAACAGCCTATGTCGATAGTGGACTTAGCTGCATGCGTCCAGGAGGAAGGAGAGTCAACGACTCATTGGGTGCGCCCGGTTTCACAAGTGTTGCACTAATCAGACCGCATCAACGCTGACACCGCAGTATTAACCCTAGAAGGCAACTGCCGGTTTGGGCCCCTGAAGTTGAAATTGGGACGGATGAAGCGTCATTGCACCGACATGGGGACCCTCATGGCCGCTTTGTTAAATTTGCTGATTTTGATAGTACCAAGGATCCCGAATCTGATGATGACAAGACAGGGAAGGGGAAGAAGAACAACAGCTCCAAAGGTCAGCAGCATCACTGGGTAGGCAATGGCGGAGGAGGCAAGCGTAAAGCGGATGGTAACATGGATTTTTTTGGCTAATACCAACGTACAGGACAATGGCCAATGGTGCAAGAGTAGGCCGAAAAATCGTAGTGGGGTGCCCAACCCCAACCCAAACCGCCTGAACTATCTGCTAAGCCAGCCCTGTCCAAGACATGGGACGAAGGAGGAGCCAGCAAACCACCTTTGGAAGGATTGCTTTATTATGCAGGAGTTCAAGAATTCTAATAATTTCCGGTATGATCACGGATCTGGCGGTGGCTCAGGGTCCGGGCCGGGTTACGGTGGAGGAAGTTCCGGTTCAGGATTTAATGGTAATCCGGGCGGACATAATGGTCAAAATAGTCAGAACAACCAGGGTGGTTACAACCAACAGCATCAACAATCAGGTTACCAAAGCAACCCAAAACAGTTGAGTAATGGGCAGTACCATGTCTTTACCACTAGCTTGGACAAGCGAGACCGGAAGGTTCAGAGGCGGGCAGTCAACTCTGTTGAACCGGCCACATCCCGTTATCTATGTTGGTCTGAACAGCCAATCATATGGAGCAGAGAGGATCACCCACTCCAGGTCGACAATCCGGGTCAGTTGGCTCTGGTGGTGGCGCCTCAGGTGGGAGGTTATAAGTTCACCAAGGTGCTCATGGACGGAGGGAGCAGCATTAACATCCTATACTATGAGACCTTCCGTCGTATGGGACTTACAGATAAGAATCTCAAACCGTCCAATACAGTATTCCACGGTGTAGTGCCTGGCAGATCAGCCTATCCTGTTGGTAACATAGCTCTTGAAGTGGCCTTTGGGGATGATCATGATTCCAGGTCGGAGACATTAACATTTGAAGTGGTGAAAATCCAAAGTCCATATCATGCCCTGTTTGGGCGTCCGGCATACGCCAAGTTTATGGCTCGGCCCTGTTATGTGTATTTGCAGCTCAAGATGCCGGGTCACAAGGGGATAATAACGGTTCACGGAAGCCGCAAAATCGCTTTAGAATGCGAGGAAGGAGAGCGGCTTATGCAGAGTCGGTTTGTGCCACCGAGGAGTTGAAGTACTATAAAGACAATGTTGATCCGGCGGACATGACTCCGTTGAAGAAGCCAACTACGGAGCATGATCCGGCCCTGAAGTTCAAATTGGCAGCAGAAACTAAGCTTGTTGACTTCGTACCTGGCGATTCGTCCAAGCAGTTCAGCATTAGTGCCAACTTGGATCCGAAATAGGAAAGCGCGCTCATCGAGTTCATCCGTGAGAATCAGGACATTTTTGCATGGAAGCCCTCTGACATGCCAGGTGTACCGAGGCAACTCGCTGAGCACACACTTAATGTGGATCCTAAATACAAACCGGTGAAACAGTTCCTCCGCCGGTTTAAGGAAGAAAGACGCAAGGCGATTGGGGAAGAGGTAGCCAGGCTCTTAGCAGCTGGTTTTATTGTTGAAGTTTTTCACCCTGAGTGGCTTGCCAATCCAGTGCTAGTCCTTAAGAAAAACGGCACCTGGCGTATGTGTGTGGATTACACAGATTTTAATAAAGCTTGTCTAGCAGATCTTTTGCCCTCCCCCGTATTGATCAAATCATTGATGCTACGGCGGGATGTGAGCGTTTAAGTTTTTTGGATGCATATTCTGGCTATCATCAGATCAAAATGGCAGTTAAGGACCAGGAGAAGACGGCATTCATAACTCCCTTTGGAGCCTTCTGCTATGTGTCTATGCCCTTTGGGCTCAAAAGTGCCCAGGCAACTTATCAATGGTGTGTACAAAACTGTCTTCACAAGCAGATTGGCCGTAATGTACATGCTTACGTGGATGATATTGTGGTTAAATCTAGGGAGAAGGAGACTCTGGTTGATGATTTGAAGGAAACCTTTGATAACCTAAGGACGTACAAGATGATGCTTAATCTGGACAAGTGTGTCTTTGGTGTACCGGCGGGCAAGTTATTGGGTTTTCTGGTGTCCAACAGGGGAATTGAGGCTAATCCGGAGAAGATCACAGCCATCACCTCCCTGGCTAAACCGAAGTGTATCAATGATGTTCAACGCTTGGCAGGCCGGATTGCCGCGTTAAGCTGGTTTATCAGCCGCCTTGGTGAGAAGGCGATCCCTTTGTATCAGATGTTGAAGAAGACGGATCAGTTCGTCTGGAGTTCTGCTGCTGATGAAGCATTTGAGGACTTAAAGCGGCAATTGACCAATCTGCCTGTGCTCGCCGCTCCCATTGACAAGGAGCCGTTACTGCTATATGTTGCTGCTAATGCTCGTGCGGTCAGCGTGGCTATTGTGGTGGAACGAAAGGAGGCAGGTAAGGAGCATCCGGTTCAACGTCCGGTCTATTATATCAGCGAGGTACTCATTGAGTCCAAGCAAAGGTATCCGCATTGGCAGAAGCTGGTGTACGGAGTTTTTATGGCAAGCCGGAAGCTTAAGCAATACTTCCAAGGGCACCCAATTACGGTGGTCAGTTCTGCTACTTTGGGAGATATCATCCAGAACCGGGAAGCAACTGGCCGGATTGCAAAGTGGGCTATAGAGCTGGGGCCGTACGGTTTGAAATATGTGCCTCGGACAGCGATTAAGTCTCAAGCACTTGTTGATTTCATCAATGATTGGACGAAAATGCAAGCACCTGAAGTAAAGCCGGATCATACGTATTGGACCATCCATTTTGACGGATCCAGGCAGTTGGAAGGCTCGGGGGCTGGAGTCGTATTAACTTCCCCACGAGGTGATAAGTTTTGTTATGTTCTCCGTTTAATGTTCCCTTGTACTAACAATGCAGCTGAGTATGAAGCCTTGCTCCATGGTCTTCGGATGGCTAAGGAGATGAATCTAAGTCGAGTTAAGTGCTTTGGTGATTCGGACCTTGTGGCTCAGCAAGTGTCTGGCACTTGGGACTCCAAGGACCCACTCATGGCAGCATATCGTCGTGAGGTGGATATTGTTGCAGGTTATTTCAGAGGCTATCAGGTGGACCACATGGACCGGCGGAAAAATGAAGCGGCGGACGCTTTAAGCCGGCTGGGCTCTCAGCGCAAACCGGTCCCACCCAATGTTTTTCTGGATGTGCTGCACAACCCGTCGGTGAAGATCCCTGGTGAAGAGGATTTGGCCATTTCTGATCCGGAGGCTCAATTGGTGGCAGTTCTTCATGTTATTCCGGATTGGACGCTTCCTTATCTGGCGTACAAGAACCGGGGCGAGTTGCCAGAAGATGAGATTCTGGCCCGGCAGATAATCCGGCGATCCAAGTCCATGGCTATCATCAACGGTGAGTTGCATCATTGCAGTGTATCAGGAGCTTTTCAACGTTGCGTGTCTCCTGAAGAAGGCCGTGAAATTTTGCGGGAGATCCACGAAGGAGATTGTGGTCACCACGCCGGTTCAAAGTCTCTGGTGGCTAAAGCGTTTCGCCATGGTTTCTATTGGTTAACTGCTCATGCTGATGCGAAGGATCTGGTCAGACGATGTGATGGTTGCCAAAGGTTTTCAAGACGTGCTCATGTACCGGCTCAAGAATTGAGGATGATTCCAATTACTTGGCCGTTTGCGACTTGGGGGCTGGATATGGTCGGGCCTTTCAAAAGGTCCAAAGATAAGAAGACCCACCTCCTGGTGGCGGTGGACAAGTTTACAAAGTGGGTGGAGGCAGAACCTGTTAGCAAGTGTGATGCGGCCACGGCGGTTCAGTTCATCAAAAAGGTGATTTTCCGGTTTGGCTTTCCGCACAGTATTATCACAGATAATGGTACCAATTTATCCAAAGGTGCTATGAAGGAGTTCTGCGAACGGGAGCACATCCGGCTCGACGTTTCATCAGTGGCACATCCACAGTCCAATGGTCAAGCAAAAAGAGCTAATCAAGAGATCTTGAGAGGCATCAAGCCCCGGCTCATGGTTCCTTTGCAGAGAACGCCGGGTTGTTGGGTAGAAGAATTACCATCTGTGTTATGGAGCATCAATACAACACCCAACAGATCAACAGGATACACACCATTCTTCATGGTTTATGGAGCGGAGGCGCTTCTCCCCAGCGATATCCGTCATGACTCACCTCGTGTCACGGCTTATGTTGAAGCGGACAACGAGACAGCACGGCAAGATGCTTTGGACCGGTTGGATGAAGAGCATGACATCGCAGCCGCCCGGTCAGCGATTTATCAGCAGGATCTTCGTCGTTATCACAGTCGCTGAGTCAGAACCAGAGCCTTCCAGGAAGGAGATTTGGTGCTTCGGCTCATCCAAGATCAGACTGATATGCATAAGCTATCCCCACCTTGGGAGGGGCCTTTCGTGGTCAGCAAGAATCTGCACAACGGGTCGTACTATCTGATCGATATTCGAGAGCATAAGGACTCACGTACATCAGAGGAAGAGACTAACAGGCCATGGAATATAGCTCATCTTCGGCCTTACTATACCTGAGCCATTGGCTATACTTATGTACATACAATGTATATATTATGATTAAGTATAATAAACCGGAACCTCAGCTAAAGTGGGGTATCTGTTCTTTTACATCATGTGAGGTTACACGGAGTTGCTCTAAAACGGCCTCCGGTTTACCCCTTGAGTTCGCTTTGCTAAAAGCATCGTGTTATATCACTTGGAGGATTGGTCGTGTCCGAACCAATACCATGCCTCTTGATAGGCGAAAGCCACCAGATCACTTGGGGACTTGGTCATGTCTGAACCAGTCATGCCTCTTGATCGGCCTAAGGCCACAGAATCACTTGGGGGCTTGGTCGAACCCGAACCATGACCACGCCATTTGGTCGGGATAAATGCCACAAGAATCACTTGGGGACCTGGCTAACTAGAACCATAGTTACACCTAACGGGAGCTTGGTCGTGTTTGGCCATGGTTACGCCATTTGATCAACTTAAATAAATCTTTTTTGGCAAACGTTTTTGTCGTTGCTTTTGCTTTATACTTTTCTTTGAAGGGGGGTTTTTGCTTTTTATTGTGTTCTTTAAACTGACAAAGTTTTTTAACCAATCAATTGACGGAACACAGTTCACGTCAATCCGGAGACTATTTGTCCGGTTTGATCCTTGTTGTTAACATCCTCTTATGGAGTAACACGGTGTTTATCATAACCCGGCACGGTTTACATGGTAAACCAGCGTCATATATATACAGGAGCTGTTATCTCCTCCAACAGTATGGGTTTGCAAAACTCCGCTTCAAGATTGGCCAAGCCAACTTCACGCTCAATGACGGCAGGTATTATGTATCTCAAAATTTGGTCATACATAAAATTTTGTTTTGATTTCATATATGCAGACATCATATTCCGCCTGACGGTACAACCGCGGTGGCACTTGACGAATTTTTTATTTCAGAAAGTGTTTTGGAAAGTTCATTGCCACAGAAAGAACAAATTATGCACGAAGGCATATCAACATCAAAGGTATCAGCTAGCCTATTACAAGGCAACATGGTGCCCATAATAATATAATTGTTTTTCGCAAAGAAGAGGCAGTTTTAAACCGGCGTCCGGTTCAAGCTTGGTCACCAGCCTGGCCTGATGGTTGTGGGTCGTCCTGCGCCGCTTCAGCCTCCGTATCCCTACCCAGTGGCTAGAAATCCACAGTTGTCCAGTCAATTCCCATTAATGCTTGAAAAATAGCTTCATCGTGGATCAGCAAGGACGGGTCAATATCAGGAGCGTAAGTATGCTTACGGATTGGAGGAATCAGATTTTCCGATTCATGGATTGGCGCAGCTATTCGCTTGTTCTGACTATCATATTGCGCTTGATAACGAGACAAGTCTGCTTCCTCAGCCAACTGACAAGCTAGTGGACGCACCTCCCGGTTTATCGCTCGCAGATCCGCTTCACCGAATTCTGATCCGTCTTCCTTCAAGCTGGGATAGCCCTGAGCCGCTTCAACAGGATCAAAATCCGGCACCCAGGCTTTTGCCCGGATTAAAGCATTGATTGCGCCGGTTCGAGCAGCAGATTTCTTTAGCTCTTCAATCCGGGCAGGAAGCACCGACAGTTTCACCAGAGTATCTTGAATCAAAGTAGGCGCCGGTTTGTTATGAGAGGCGGTACAGATGATCCGCTGGGCACCAGTATACAATTGTTCAACCAATGTATATGCGGCTTTTAGCTTCTTCCGTACATCTGACCCCAAGTGACCAATGCGTGTCCCTGAAATACCATAAAGGGTTAATAAGCCGGCGACTTTGTCAGAAGGCAGAGCCAATTCAGTAGGAAAACTGGCTTACCAAAGATAGCAGCAGTCATGGCATGCACGTGCCGCTTTATGCTGGTCAGTTCATCTGCCACTGGTTTTAGTGCAGCCTCAGCATCCTCTGCTCGTTTGATCAAAGCAGATTTCTCAGTGGCCTAGTCCGCCCGTTTCTTTTTGAAGTTTTCCTTAAGTTGTTCCATGGCACTTAAAGCACTGGCCAATTCCTCTTTTGCTTTGGAGGTTTCAGCTTGTTGGGTTTTCAGGGCTTCTTGAAGATCAATGACTTGGTTCTCTTTCGTCTTCAGCTCCGCCTGCATGCATACAGATATATGCTTCAGCAAACTGGTAGAAGGATTCAAGTACCAACCACATAACAAGTTATGCGCTTAGTACTTGGGGGCTAATGCATATTTGATCTAAAGCGGCCTCCGATTTACCCCTTCATCTTTCGATTGTTTACAAAGTCCCAAGATCAATACAAGTATTCAACTTGGCACTTGGGGGCTAATGGCTATTTGATCATATGTATTCTGATGCGGCAGTTTCAATTACTTAAAGTACCGGTTTAACTATGCTAAGTTGAACCGGCCCTTGGGGACTACATCAGCAAATTTCAAAGCATCAAGATTCATATTATTAAGTCCCGGTTTGAAAGAATATTTCAAATCGGCCCTTAGGGGCTAAGAGAGTCAGCAAGAATGAAAGCATACAAGCAGGAAGGATCATGTTAACCAGACCGGATTCATAGTCACGGCTGGTATACAGCCGGTTCAGATAGCCGGAATGGATATCTTGGGCGTTCAGAGCAGCGTAAGCCGTCAGATCAGCATTCCACTTGCCTTTGCCAAAAGCAGCTAGTTCTTCCTTGGTAGAATGTTTGGATAAAGCGACAGGATTGCTTGGCTTAGTATGGCCAGTGCCAGTAATGACAACTTCGTCATCATTGGTACCGCCGGTTTGCACTGGAGCTGCTGGCTTGTCAGTAGATTTTGCAGGACCGGTGGAGCTTTCAACCCGGAGGGAACCTGTGGGATGATGGATAGGACCCGAGGTATCAGTAGGTATTTCCTCAGCAGTAAGATCATCATCTGGCTGCGGTGGATCATTGGGAATATCCTCAGGAATAGCCGCTTCAAGATTGGGTGTGGTGCCTGGTTCAAGAATGACATCTTCTTCGGCCGCTTTATCCAGGCGGGCCTTCTTGCTCGGCCTAGGTTTGGCCCTGAGAAGAATAACGAAATTAAATACAACATATGTTCTAAGGCAATATACTACAAACATCACAATAAATATAGCTTACCCAAGCACCGTTTTGAGCAGTGGGAGCTGAGTAGCCAACGACTCGCCAGAAGATGAGTGGGAAATAACCTGATGATCGGAGTCAGACGGATAAAGAGGTTGACGAAAGCAGCCCGCTTTAGGACAAGCACTGACAAGCGAATTAGAGACCACGGAATGACGTTTCCGAACCGGACTGTTCGGTAAACCGGCGGAGGTAACTACCTGGCCGCTGTGCCGGGTGGTGCGGCGAGCTTCGTGTTGTTGAGTCTTCATAAGAAGTTTAGGATCCAAATAAGCAAGAGGATGAGAAAATTTAACTTTCCGGTTTGCCTGACGGATTTTTTGTGAAGGCAAAGTTTCTGAATCGGAAGAGAGAATAATTACCTCTGCAACATCCGCATGGCTGGCTTCGGCATCATCCTGACAAATATCATCATCAATAAGACGCATGAAAAATAAACCAAGTGAGTCAAGCTCTACCTCAAAATCCGGATTATCAACCTCATCTTCAGGAGCCGGATTAGAAGAGGTGGTGGTTCTTTTCCTATGGGCAGTCTTCTTCACAGCTTTAGTCTTTTGCCGGGTTGCTCTTTCCGGTTTGTCTGGTTTTTCTGGCTTCTCCTGCGGCAGTTTTTTGCTCCAAAACGGATCATCGCCCTGATTATGCAGACACTGATATTAAAAACAATGACCAGACATATCAGTAACAGATTCAGTAAAGGGAAAAAGTCAAAGTCTTACAGCTGGCAGTTTTTTGGTGGCACAGAAGGGAAGCAGGCCGGTTCTGGCGCAGATGTGTTCCGGTTCATTCAGTATCTTACGCACAGCCTCTGTGACTTCTTCACCAGAGAGCTGGAGTCTTGAGTGTCGCAGTGGGTCATCAACACGATCAGTATACTGGCACATCAAACCGGAGCGCAGACTAAGAGGCAGTATGCTCCATGATATCCAACAGCAAGCAAGGTCAACCCCTGTTAAACCGTTGGCCATAAAAGCTCTGAGCTTTGATAGCTGAGGAGCATATTTACTTCTCTCCTGTGCAGTCAATCTTTGTGGAGAAGGGTGTGTGTTGCTGAGCCGCTCTGGTCAAAAGCCAGGCAAGGGATTCTCACCAGCAGGGAAGGTGTCTTTGCAGTAGAACCATGTCTGATTCCATTCTTTGGGGTGGCTATCCAGTTTTGCGTGAGGGTATGTGACCTCTTTCCTTTTCTGAATAGCCACACCACCCAACTCCGTATTGGAGCCGTCAGTAAATTCAGTACGACGGTTTAGATGGAATAGGTCTCTGAACAGTTCCACTGTGGGCTCCTCTTGAAAGAACGCTTCACAGAGCACTTGGAAGTGACACATATTTGTAACAGAGTTGGGGCCAGTATCTTGTGGATGGAAATGTAAATCGGCTAAGACATCCCGGTAAAATTTAGAACCGGGCGGCTTAAAGCCCCGGGCTAAGTGATCTACGAAAATAACAACCTCTCCTTCTCGAGGTGAGGGAGGGCATTCTTTGCCAGGAGCCCTCCAATGGATTGTATCCTTACTGCCTAAAGCACCAATCAGGACTAAATCGTCCAGTTCAGCCTCTGTGACGCGAGAAGGAACCCAATTGCACTCATACACTTGCTTGGCCATGACGGAATCTACAAAGTAAAAGATCCCGGTTCAAAAATGCATTGATTAAAAATGCACTGGTATGTACAATGTTAAACCGGAAACAGCCCTATCTAAACCGGAGTTTCATGAAGCAACCTACATCTGGCGGTTCAACAAGGGGACTAATGGCATATACCGGTTTGGAAAATTTTCTATAAGGTTAAACCGCCTGACCTAAACATTGAAGCAATTGAGATTGCGGATGGTTAAGTATGCAGAAACAGGTTTCACAAGATCTTATTATGGCATTGGATCTGAAGCAAGTTCAGAAAATAAGAAAAATAGTCGAAGATCAAAGCAGAACAGTATTGAATCAATGAGCAGAAGTATATGTGAGATCTATGGTTTTGGGCAGGAAACTAGCGGCGGATACTAAAAGTTACCGCTACACAAAGAAAGGGTTTACATGTGCATCCAGGAGCTAGTACATGAGTATGAACAAGTGATGAACACCGCAAGAACACGAAGCCCTAGATCAGATCTATGTTGAGAAGAACAGAAGACCTACCAGAGCTGAGGAAAACGCGGAAAGGTCGCCGCGGCTTTCTGGCGTGTTCAAGTTGATGCAGCGGCCAAGGGTGATGCAGAAGACGACGGCGGTGGAGCTCTGAGACTGGCGACGCGAGGAAGACGAAGAGGAAGGGCATGAAGGGAAGACAAGAAATGACCCTTCGGGCCTATTTATAAGGCAAAGGACATGTGTCAGGCGCGGGAATTAAGGGACCGCAGATTTTGGAAGTAGGGCGGTCACCTCGGTCATTGCGAATCTATTAAACAAGAAGATATCATGGATGTTTTCTTTATGATAGATGATGTCACGCCGGCTTACAGCAAATAGAGAAGATGACGTCACGGCGGTTCAACAACTACAAGAAGACGTTGAAGACGAAGATTTTTGCTAAGGATTGACATGAACCTGTTCAAATCAAACTGGGGCCTAATGTTGGGGATATTACTACTGGGCATAAACCGGCCTACCTGGGCCAGATTAACTCCATCAGTAGTTCAAAGGTGTTAAAGCCCAAAGAGGCAGATAAAGGCCCAGGGCCCGTAGTCGGTTTACAACCTGTAGCCGTACATCCGCTTTGTGCATATACTTGTAATATAAGTTAGGAACAAGGAGAGACCAACCCGGATACAAGTATGAACCGGTGTTGGGACTCTCTGAACCGGCAGGCGTCACCCATGTATATAAGGGGACGACCCGGCGGCGGTTCAAGAAGAACAGACAACAACTCGAGACATAGGCGAAGCTTATTTGCTCCCTAGTCATCGAAACACCCATCAATTCCATCACAACTAGAGGTAGGGTTTTACCTTCATTGAAGGGGCCGAACTAGTATAAACTCTCTTGCGTTCTTGTGTCCGCTTTAACCCCTTCAAGCTAACCCGTAGCGATGGCTCCACGACTAAGTCCTTTCAATAGGACATCTGCCGTGAAAAAACCACGACATAACCCCTGGCAACCCAGTTATCACTGTCTGCCGGGTTATAACTGGTGTCGGTTTATGATGGTCTGCCTGTTTATGACTGGTGTCGGTTTATGATGGTCTTCCGATTTATGGTTGTCTTCTGAGTTATCATCTGACTTAACTCCTGCCGGGTTATCATCTGACTTAACACCTGACTTAACTGTCAGCCGGTTTATCATCTGACTTAACACCTGACTTAACTATCTGCCGGTTTACTAAGTCCCAGCCGGATTATAACTCTGGCTGGATCATACTGCGGGGTATATCCCCGACATTAGCCCCTGGTTTAATTTGGATTTATCCATGTTAAACTGATCCTGATCATCCTTAAGTCTTTGCCATTTCCTCCTTCTAGAAAATCCGGGTCAATAGGCCGGCTTCATAATCAATTTGCTGACATTGGGTTGTCACAGAGAAATATTGTGAAGAATAATTCATTTGACTCAGCTCCCAATGCTTAACAGAAAATATTGGTCCTTAAAATACTCATCTGATCTTTAGCCGGTTTAAGAATGCAAAACTTGCCGGTTTCAGAATGTAGAACTTTGTCGGTTTATCATTGCCGGTTTACAAATATTGATGGCACCGGGTCATAATTGTAGTTAACATCAAGCTTGAAAATATACCTCTTATATGCCTATCACTTGTAGCCCCCAAGTCTTAAGAAGGTAGCATAGCACAACTTAAGACTTGCTTCAATATAAATATCACAATTTTGAAGAAATCCGATTTGTTCATCCCAGTCATTAATCATAAACTGAATATTCCATATATGTAGCCCCCAAGTGCCGGGTTGTCATGCTTGCAGCAACCTGGGAATTGTATTTACCTGATGCTCATAAAGACTTCAACTAGTGTAGCCCCCAAGGGCCGGGTTATTATGCAATAATGAGCAGGGACTTTGTAAATATAATCATGTAGACTTTGAACAGCAACGTGTAGTCCCCAAGGGCCGGCTCAATAAGATAATATTGAGCTGGGACTTTATATATACTTCATTGAGAATAACATTATACGATGTAACCCCCATCATGGGGCTTGAACCCATGTCCACAAGGTTGAGAGCTTTGTGCTTTACCAACTGAGCAGTGGATCCTTCAATAATAGATGAAAATTTGTGTACCTTGAATTGTTGACAGGAGCAATTGGTAGCCCCCAAGGGACGGCTCATTACGATGTGATGAGCCGGGTCTTCAATAAGATGAGCAAACAATGACTTTGCATTAGCCCCCAAGTGTCGTGGTGCATGCTTGCAGCAACATGAGACTTGTGTATTTGATATAATCCCAACTTGAATAATGTATCCCCCAAGTGTCGGGTCGTAAGCCTGCAACGACTCGGGACTATTCCTTCAATTGTAGAATAAATCATATTCATTGATAATATGATAGCCATTGCGCTAAAGCGACTTTGAAAATCTTAATCATAATACTAGTTATTGATAACCATAATAAAATCCAGCCGTGTTGGCTATTAAAGATTTTGAATAATATAACCTGGTTTGAAAACCGATTCCTGCCATATAAACCGGTATATCCATGCACATATGATACATGCTATGATGATGTAATGATGATGCAACGTATGATGCAATGATGATGCAACGTATGATGCAATATACGATGATGTATATGTATGATCAAGAGGGTTTAAGCTATGGTTCGGATACGACCAGAACCCCCATGTAGTCATAATTATGACATTGCGCCGATGAAAAGGTGTAGCTATGGTTCGAATAGGACCAAGCCCCCAAGTGATTTCCCTAGTGCCCTTATGCCTATCAAGAGGTGCAACTATGGTTCGAACCCATAGCCCCCAAGTGATTTCCCTGGTGGCCTTATGCCTATCAAGAGGTGTAGCTATGGTTCAGATACGACCAAGCCCCCAAGTGATTTCCCTGGTGCCCTTATGCTTATCAAGAGGGTATAAGCTATGGTTCGGATACGACCAGATCCCCCAAGTGATTTCCCTGGTGGCTTTAAGCCCATCAAGAGGTGTGACTATGGTTCGAACATAGCCCCCAAGTGATATTGTGAGTTGTGCTCAAGGGATACCCATGTTTGAGTTGTGCCGTGCAGCAGACTCTCTTTGGCCCCTTATGATAATATTGGCTTGATAGCCGAAATCAAGAGGGTAGTAACACTATGTTCTCTTTGGTAAATACACATATGTTTGAATAGGAAGCCCCCGGATGATATTGTGAGTTGTGCTCAAGGGGCACCTATGTTTGAGTTGTGCTCTTGCAACAGACTCTCTTTGGTCCCTTTAATTTTTTTCTAAGAACTCGAACTTGCGAGAAATTATTCTTTTGAACCGGAAATTCTTAAACCAGACATTGAGAGCTTCAAAGCCTTGTGGGGGACAGTTTTCCCTTGAGCCGGATTTTTAAACCGGAATCCTTCTTTTTAAGCCGGAAATTTTCTGATGGCCTTTAAATTTGCACCAATATGGGGGTTTAGGGTCCTGCATTAAATAACCTTGCAAGCCGGAGTAATTGCTCTTTTAAAGAAAGCAATGTATAATATAGAAATATACTGGATGGATTTCACTTGATATGTTAGGCTAGTAGTTATCCACCACGGAGTTAATGATCACCATGGTGAAGCGGAAATCAATCATGGGTGAGCCCACCGTGGGAGCAGACAGATGAGTCGGCCGCAATATTATAGGCCGGTACGAACGGGCGAGTTACTTCACAGGGACGGTCCCGGTGAGTTGAAGTAGTCCGGGCCGCGAGGGCGACGGCTTGCGCACATCCATTTACCGGGTAATGAGGCACGGATGAATACCGGGTGCAATGTTGCCAGTACGTGCTCCATATCCGTGGTATAAACCACACTTGTAGTGAATTATTGTCCCGCGTACAAAAAATACAGCAGGGCGGAGTAGTTGTTTGTCGAAGGAAATCAACATGTACTTAACAAAATATGTAATATAAATATCACCTGATTTTTAGGCAATAGATGATCATTATATGGCGTCCGTAGATAATCTAGAACCTTTGTGTTGATCCTTTCAAGGGCCTTGCCAGAGTTCGCCATAGTTTGTATAATATTCACTCCAAGAAATTGGGGCATATTTATCCTCGGGAACGCCTCGTACATCTGGCGGTTAGTACGGGGAGGTTCACGACCGAAGTCAAGGCGAGGCGCGCGGCTGTGGCTGAAGCGGACTGCGGCAGCTCGAGGCCTCAGAGGCGGGTCGATGAAGCGGATTGACCAAAACAGCCCGATAACTCTCGCCCGGATCGTGGTAATTGGATAACTTATGCCCGGGTCACTTGGTACCCCTTCCCCCCTTTTCTTTCTTTTCTCTTGATCTGTAGTCTGCGAAAGCGCATGTATGCTCAATTTTGCAGACCGAGGGCGGTTTAAGGCGGAGGCGGGGCTCGGAGCTACAGCCGCAGGCGGGAGGCGATTTGGCCGGTTTGTACTTATCCGCGGCCCCAACAGTTTAAGAGGGCAGCTCAAGGCATGGCAAGGTAGAGATGGAGGTAGTTCACCGGGGCGGCGATTTGCGCTGGCAGAAGTGGCAACTTTTACGGAGGCCACGAGCTGGGACTGCGACCGAAACCACGACGGTTTACCGAGGCGGCTCGTGGAGACACCAGCGAGGCGGGACCGCAGCTTGTGGAAATACTGGTGAGGCCGAGGCGGCTCGCGGCCCAGTGGAGCAACCAAGGCAGGTTGAGGCAATCGGCAGAGAAGGCGCGGCGGAAGAAGTGGCCGGCGGCCCGTCACCGGCGGCTCGGAGCCAATGGTAGCGAAGGGGCCGTGGTGATTCGATGAGAGGGCGGACTGGACCGTAGGTAATGGGGCCGATTGGCTAGGGTGACTCGATGCGCTGCTCGGACAGCGGGCCAGTGCGACAGAGTTTGTAGGCGAGATAGGCCGCATGACAGCGGCGGTTTAGAGACAAAGCGGCCACGGCAAAGGTAGTGGGAGCAGTCGGTCCAGGCGTCACTGGGTGTAGGTGGCTCAATTCAGGGCGTGATGATGGAGGCAACCCGTAGCGGCGACCCAATAGTATTAAGGGCCGGCTAGGAGGCTCTGAAACACGACAACAGCAGAGACCACAAAAGTGGCTCAACCCGGGCAGAATCGGCGGGTGCATGAACTGGAGGACTGCGGTTTAGCAAGTCCAAGGTGGAGGAGGCCAGCACGTGGGGCGTGGAACCCGCAGGGGCAGAGACGGCCCAGGCGAAACCGGTGCAGCCTGATGGAGCTGGAGGGCCGCGGCGTCGATGTCGGTTTGAAGTGGAGTCCGGCAGCGGCGAAGGCGGCTTAACGAGGTGAGGCTCACCAGTAACTCACCATCGGGATGAAGCGCGGCGATTCGCGGCAGAGGCCAAGCCCGCTCAACGCGCGGACCTGACCCGGCAGAGGTGGCTCGAAGCAGTGATTTAAAGCGGAGATATGCCACTGACACCAACCGCAGCAGCTCGGAGCTGCACCGGCCATCCGAGATTGGAGCGGGTCAGTACGACGGTTTGGAGGCAGGGGCGATTCGAGGTGACTCGGAACCGGTCCGAAAAAATCCTGATGACGACTCGGATTTGAGGCCCAAAGTGGAAACTATTTGAGGACCGACCAAGGTCGGCCTGACGGTGAAGTGGAGAGTCCGTGACAACGAGGCTGTATTAGCGGGGGCTGTTTAGGAGCGCGGGCAGTTTATACGTCTCCAGCGAGGCATGACGCGCGATGACCCGGCAGGCGACCGGGTGGCTCACCATGCTGGGCGACTCCCCGGCGGCGTCTCATAACGCAGGGCAACGGTTCATAGCCCAGAGGCTGAGAAAGGCCATGGTAGAAGCGGAACCGTAGCAGGGGAAGACGAAGCAAGATCGGAAAGGCAGCATTGACTTCTCTGGGTCGTGCTTGACTTTTGCGAAAAAAACTTGAGCCGCCGGCGGAATAAATCTAAATAAGCACTTTGAACCGATTGGACGTTTGATGTGCCTGATCGAAATTCCATGGGTCTTGGCGATTTTCCAATAAACGGTGGCGGAACATCTCGCAACCCTAATTCCTTTGAACTTTAAATCTCACAAGTCTTCAAATCTGGACTGATGAACTTGACATTGATGTGAATCCTTCCAAGCCAGGTCCTTTCTCATCTGGAAAATTATGAACTTCTCAATCCTTGAAAAAAGATCCCTTCAAGAGCTTAACACCACCGTGCGCCGGCCCCATGGTCGGCACCAACTGTCGTGGATTTGTCACGGCAGATGTCCTAATATGAGGACTTAGTCGTGAGGCCAACGCATCTATATGATAGCTTGAGAGGGGTTGAGCGGAATTAAGAGACGCAACACAAGACAAGGATTTAGACAGCTTCGGGCCCCGAGAAACATCATCCAATAACAACCCTACGTGCTATTTGTGGCTAGGTCTTATAATCATCACGAGGGAGTCGCCGTAAACCGGCTCTCCCAGTTATCCCTAACCCTTAAGATTGTTTATTCTTACTTGTCTCTCTTTGGGGAGCCCTACCCTCCTTATATAAGTTGAAGGGGCGGGTTACATATAGAGTCCAACTCGGACTTAAGACTTAACTATTATGACTTCTCTTCATGGACTTCTTAACATCTTGGGCTTCGTAACGTTTCGGGCTTCATAACCCCTGGCAACCCAGTTATCACTGTCTGCCGGATTATAACTGGTGCCGGTTTATGATGGTCTGCCTGTTTATGACTGGTGCCGGTTTATGATGGTCTGCCGGTTTATGATTGTCTGCTGAGTTATCATCTGACTTAACTCGTACCAGGTTATCATCTGACTTAACACCTAACTTAACTGTCAGCTGGTTTATCATCTAACTTAACACCTGACTTAACTGTCTGCCGGTTTACTAAGTCTCGGCTGGATTATAACTCTGGCCGGATCATACCGCGGGGTATATTCTCGACACTCAGGCAGCGGAGCCGGACACTGGATCCGCTTCGCCCTCTCCATCCAGTCCTAGAAATACAATGATAAGCTCAGACATCATCCTTGAAACGATTAAGTTGGGGATACATCAAAAAATAGCATACCTCGCTGGCGAGGTGTTTACAATCGTGACCACGGTCTGAATCCGTGGCCGGTGGTTTCTCGTTACCCTTAAAGAGCAACTTCCATGCGCCTTCGTGAGTAGTCTCGAAGAGCCTCACCAGGGTCTAATGCTTCTTCGGGTTGAACTCCCACAGAGGACGGCTTCGGCCTGGCACGGAAGGATCCGGCGAACCAACATCACCTGGATCACATCAACGGGCTTGACTTTCTTGGTTGCCATGCTTTGAACGCGCTTCTGCAGCGCTATCACCTCGTCAGGGGAACCCCAGTCCGGACTCTTCTCGACCCAGGAAGTGAGTAACATGGGAGCGCCAGAGCGGAATTCAGCAGTTGCGGCCCAGGTGGTGCCGCGAGGTTCTGTGATGTACAACCACTGCTTCTGCCACTCCTTTACTGTGTACACAAAAGTACCTTTGGGCCAGGAGACGTTGGACAGCTTGCTCACCATAGCTCCTCCACACTCCGCGTGCTGGCCGTCCACCACCTTCGGCTTCATGTTAAAGACTTTGAGCCACAACCCTAAGTGGGGTTGGATGCGGAGGAAGGCCTCACACACGACGATAAACGCCGAGATGTTGAGGAAGGAATTCCGGGACAGATCATGGAAATCTATCCCGTAATAATACATCAGGCCACGGACGAAAGGGTGGAGTGGAAATCCTAGCCCGCGGAAGAAATGGGGGGAGGAACACTACCCTCTCGGTGGGCTTCGGCATGGGGACGACTTGTCCCTCGGTCGGCAAGCGGTGAGTGATATCCTTCGTCAAGTATCTGGCCGCCCGAAGCTCTGTAATGTTCTCCTCCTTGACAGAGGAGACCATCCACTTGCCTTGACCTCCGGATCCGGACATGGTTGCTTGAGTGGAAAGAAGATGAGAACTTGGGCGCTGGAGCTCGAGATTGGAAAGGCGGAGACAGAGAGAGGGCGTGAGAGGGGAAGAGGGAATACTTATTCCTTTATGAAGGCAACAAATATTAAACGCCTCCTCACTCGCCTTAAGATTCGCCTATTCCCAAGGGCTGTATAAACGGCACGGTTGGGTTACCCATGCCCGCATTGATGAGAATCCCACGATAAGGGGACAAGATCTCTGCTTTGACAAGACGTGCCAATGGCAACCGCGTCTCGGGACGTGGGGCGTCGAAACATGAAAGTGGTTTGGAATTGTGACCGGGCAGACATGATGTCATGTTGTAAAAAGTTGTCAGCAGATTAGACTCGTGTAAAAGTATATTCTCTCTACACTTATGTATGGTGTGTGTGTGTGTGTGTGTGTGTGTGACAGGTCCAGATACTATCATCGCATGCGAAGACTATCTTGAAGTTCGGATAGAAGGGAACCCGCCTTGCAATGTTGAAGACAATCTGCGCGCCGGACTCCTCGTCATTGAAGCCAGGTTCAGGGGCTACTATGGGAGTCCTGGACTACGGGGTCCTCGGGCGTCCGGCCTGTTATCCATGGGCCGGACTGATGGGCTGTGAAGGCATGAAGATCGAATATTGTACCTATGTCCGGATTGGACTCTCCTTGGCATGGAAGGCAAGCTTGGCGACCGACTATGAAGATTCCTTCTCATGTAACCGACTCTATCTAAACCCTAGACCCCCCCGGTGTCTATATAAACCGGAGGGGTTAGTCCGGAAAGGATATACTCATTACCATAGTCATACAGGCTAGACTTCTAGGGTTTAGCCATTACGATCTCGTGGTAGATCAACTCTTGTAACACTCATATTCATCAAGATCAATCAAGCAGAACGTGGGGTATTACCTCCATAGAGAGGGCCTGAACCTGGGTAAACATCGTGTCCCCCATCTCCTTTTACCATCTATCCTAGACGCACAGTTCGGGACCCCCTACCCGAGATCCGCCGGTTTTGACAGCGCCAGCTACCACCGCCGTGTTGTCCTGGACAACCGGAGGGTATGACTCTTCATCCCCTATTTGCTCGTTCATGTGCTGGCCATATATATGCTATTCATAGATGTTTCGGTTCTTTGTACTGTACGCGCTCACATGCTTAGGTATCGGTATGAGGTGCATACCGTATTTGCTATGCTTACGGTTTATTCATGGATTAGATTAGTTGAAAAAGTGCTAATATTTCCAACACTTCAGACTGATTTCGCTTAGTTATCTTGACATAGGCAGTGCACCCATATGTTCAAGTGTTGAATCTTAGGCTTTTTGTTGTACCAGCTGATGACCCACAAGTGTAGGGGATCTATCGTAGCCTTTTCGATAAGTAAGAGTGTCGAACCCAACGAGGAGCAGAAGGAAATGATAAGCAGTTTTCAGTAAGGTATTCTCTGCAAGCACTGAAATTATCGGTAACAGATAGTTTTGTGATAAGGTAATTTGTAACGGGTAACAAGTAATAAAAGTAAATAATGTGTAGCATTATGGCCCAATCCTTTTTGTAGCAAAGGACAAGCTTGGACAAACTCTTATATAAAGGAAAGCGCTCCCGAGGACACATGGGAATTATCGTCAAGCTAGTTTTCATCACGTTCATATGATTCACGTTTGGTACTTTGATAATTTGATATGTGGGTGGACCGGTGCTTGGGTACTATCCTTACATGGACAAGCATCCCACTTATGATTAAACCCTATTGCAAGCATCCGCAACTACAACATAAGTATTAAGGTAAACCTAACCATAGCATGAAACATATGGATCCAAATCAGCCCCTTACGAAGCAACGCATAAACTAGGGTTTAAGCTTCTGTCACTCTAGCAACCCATCATCTACTTATTACTTCCCAATGCCTTCCTCTAGGACCAAACAATGGTAAAGTGTCATGTAGTCGACGTTCACATGACACCACTAGAGGAAAGACAACATATATCTCATCAAAATATCGAACGAATACCAAATTCACATGACTACTTATAGCGAGACTTCTCCCTTGTCCTCAGGAACAAACATAACTACTCACAAAGCATATTCATGTTCATAATCAGAGGGTTATTAATATGCATAATGTATCTAAACATATAATCTTCCACCAAATAAACCAACTAGCATCAATTACAAAGAGTAATCAACACTACTAGCAACCCACAGGTACCAATCTGAGGTTTTGATACAAATATTGGATACAAGAGATGAACTAGGGTTTGAGAGGAGATGGTGCTGGCGAAGATGTTGATGGAGATTGACCCCCTCCCGATAAGAGGATTGTTGGTGATGACGATGGTGATGATTTCCCCCTCCCGGAGGGAAGTTTCCCTGGCAGAACAGCTCCGCCGGAGCCCTAGATTGGTTTCGCCTCGTGGCGGCGGAGTTTCATCCCGTGAGCTTGCTTATGATTTTTTCCTCGAAGAAAGACTCCATATACCCAAAGATGGGCATCAGAGGGCCACCAGGGGGCCCACGAGGCAGGGGGGCGCACCCAGGGGGTAGGGCGCACCCCCACCCTCGTGGACGGTGGGTGGCCCCCCTCTGGTACTTCTTTCACCCAATATTTTTTATATATTCTAAAAATAATTCCCGTGGAGTTTCAGGACTTTTGGAGATGTGCAGAATAGGTCTCTAATATTTGCTCCTTTTCCAGCCCAGAATTCCAGCTGCCGGCATTCGCCCTCTTCATGTAAACCCTTAAAATAAGAGAGAATAGGCATAAGTATTGTGACATAATGTGTAATAACATCCCATCATGCAATAAATATCGATATAAAAGCATGATGCAAAATGGACGTATCAACTCCCCCAAGCTTAGACCTCGCTTGTCCTCAAGCGAAAGCCGAAATCAAAAAATATGTCCACATGTTTAGAGATAGAGTTGTTGATGATGTAGGCTTGTCGTCCATCTTCCAAGGCATAGGCTCACCATCATAGAAGGATGATCGAGTCTCCGGGATCCTCAAATCTGCAGCCAAACTCATCCTCTTGAATCTATATTCATACTCACAATTTTGGTTTTGCAGGTCATAGATCTGGGCTTGGAGACGCTCGATTTTCTCGTGAAGCTTGAAGATGGCCTCCCCAATGTTCTTGTCATCCAGCTTGTGGTTGTTGGTGAACTCCATGATCATTATATGATTGGAGTCAAGTCCATGTTCCACCATCTCCTGGCACTTGAACCTGTTGCTCCAATGCCTCGAACCTTGTCTCCATGCTTCTGGTCCTCCTTGGTCCCTCAACATCGCGGATGTGCAGCAACCCCTCACACATCTCAATGGTTTGAGGGTGTTACAGCACCTCCGCGAGGTAGGGGTTGATGACCTTCTCGAAGAACTTGTCCTTGGGGGCACTTGAAGACGCCATGGCGATCAAGATTTGTCAGAAAAACAGCTCGAAACAAAGACAGAAGATATTTGCGTGATACGGTGGTCAAAACCTTCGGCAGATTATATAATGAATTTTTACCGACCGAAAGAAGTATCGTGTGAGAAAACAGAGTCCGAAGAGCACACGAGGTGCCCACGAGGCAAGGGGGCGCGCCCGGGGGGGGGGGGGGGGGGGGGGGGGGGGCGCCCCCCCCCCCCTCGTGGACGCCTCGTGTCCTTCCCAGATTACTTCTTATTTTCCTATTTTCTTAAATATTCCAAAATGGAGAAAAATTGCCATTAGAACTATTTTGGAGTCGTTTTACTTACCGTACCACGTACCTATTTCTTTTCGAAGTCTGAAACATTCTGGAAAGTGTCCCTTATGTACTCCTCCGGGGTTACGGTTTCAATAACATTGGTTTCAACATTTATGGGATTACCTGAGATATAATGTTTGATTCTTTGACCGTTCACCACCCTCGGATTTGTGCCTTGGAAGTTATTGATTTTTATGGCACCAGAACGATAGACCTGCTCGATGACGTAAGGACCTTCCCATTTAGAGAGGAGTTTTCCTGCAAAAAATCTTAAACGAGAGTTGTATAGCAATACACAATCACCTACATTAAACTCACGTCTTTGTATCCTTTTCCATCTTTTAACTTTTTCTTTAAATAGTTTGGCATTCTCATAAGCCTGGGCTCTCCATTCATCAAGTAAGCTAATGTCAAAAAGCCTCTTCTCACCAGCAAGTTTGAAATCATAATTGAGCTCTTTAATGGCCCAATATGCCTTATGTTCTAGTTCAAGAGGTAAGTGACATGCCTTTCCATAAACCATTTTATATGGAGACATACCCATAGGATTTTTATATGCAGTTCTATAAGCCCATAATGCATCATCAAGTTTCTTGGACCAATTCTTTCTAGATCTATTAACAGTCTTTTGCAAAATTAATTTAAGCTCTCTACTGCTCAATTCTACTTGACCACTAGACTGTGGGTGATAAGGAGATGCAATTCTATGATTAACGTCATACTTAGCAAGCATTTTACGGAAAGCACCATGAATAAAATGTGAACCACCATCAGTCATTAAATATCTAGGGACTCCAAACCTTGGAAAAATAACTTCTTTAAGCATATTAATAGAGGTGTTATGATCAGCACTACTAGTTGGAATAGCTTCTACCCACTTAGTAACGTAATCAACAGCAACTAAAATATGTGTATACCCATTAGAGGAAGGAAACGGTCCCATATAATCAAAGCCCCAAACATCAAATGGTTCAATAACAAGTGAATAATTCATGGGCATTTCTTGACGTCTACTAATATTACAAATTCTTTGACATTCATCACAGGACAGGACAAACTTACGGGCATCCTTGAAGAGAGTAGGCCAATAAAAACCGGATTGCAATACCCTATGTGCAGTTCTATCTCCAGCGTGGTGTCCTCCATAAGCCTCGGAGTGACACTTGCATAGGATCTGTTCCTGTTCATGCTTAGGTACACAATGTCTAATAACACCATCCACTCCTTCTTTATAAAGATGTGGGTCATCCCAGAAGTAATGTCTTAAATCATAGAAGAACTTTTTCTTTTGCTGGTATGTGAAACTAGGTGGTATAAACTTAGCAACAATATAATTAGCATAATCAGCATATCGTGGAGCAGTACGAGAAGCATTTATCAGAACTAATTGTTCGTCAGGAAAGCTATCATCAATAGGTAGTGGGTCATCAAGAACATTCTCTAACCTAGACAAGTTGTCTGCAATGGGGTTCTCAGCTCCCTTTCTATCAATAATATGCAAATCAAATTCTTGTAGCAAGAGAACCCATCTAATAAGTCTAGGTTTAGCATATTTCTTTTCCATAAGATATTTAATAGCGGCATGATCAGTGTGAATAGTTACTTTAGAATAAACTATATAAGGTCTGAACTTATCACAAGCAAATACAACTGTTAAATAATTCTTTTTCAGTAGTAGCATAATTTCTTTGAGCACTGTCTAGAGTTTTACTAGCATATTGATACGTCTCCAACGTATCTATAATTTTTGATTGCTCCATGCTATATTATCTACTGTTTTGGGAAATATTGGGCTTTATTACTTTTGGGACTAACCTATTAACCGGAGGCCCAGCCCAAATTTGTTGTTTTATGCCTATTTCAGTGTTTTGAAGAAAAGGAATATCAGACGGAGTCGAAATGGAACGAAATCAACTGGAGAAGTTATTTTTGGAAGGAAACACACCAGATGGACTTGGACCCCACGTCAGGGGAGACACGAGGTGCTCACGAGGGTGGGGGGCGCGCCCCCCTAGGGCGCGCCCCCTGTCTCGTGGGACCCCGTGGCTCCTCCGACGTCCTCCCTGCACCCATATATACCCACGTGACCTAAAACTTCCAGAACGCAACATAGATCAGGAGTTCCGCCGCCAGAAGCCTCCGTAGCCACCAAAAACCAATCTAGACCCGTTCCGGCACCCTGCCGGAGGGGGAAATCCCTCTCCGGTGGCCATCTTCATCATCCTGGTGCTCTCCATGACGAGGAGGGAGTAGTTCTCCCTCGGGGCTGAGGGTATGTACCAGTAGCTACGTGTTTGATCTCTCTCTCTCTCTCTCGTGTTCTTGAGATGATACGATCTTGATGTATCGCGAGTTTTGCTATTATATTTGGATCCTATGATGTTTCTCCTCCCCCTCTACTCTCTTGTAATGAATTGAGTTTTCCCCTTGAAATAATCTTATCGGATCAAGTCTTTAAAGATTTGAGAACACTTGATGTATCTCTTACCGTGGATATCTGTGGTGACAATGGGATATCACGTGATTCACTTGATGTATGTTTTGGTGATCAACTTGCGGGTTCCGCCCATGAACCTATGCATAGGGGTTGGCACACGTTTTCGTCGTGATTCTCCGGTAGAAATTTTGGGGCACTCTTTGAGGTCGTTTGTGTTGGTTGAATAGATGAATCTGAGATTGTGTGATGCTTATCGTATAATCATGCCCACGGATACTTGAGGTGACATTGGAGTATCTAGGTGACATTAGGGTTTTGGTTGATTTGTGTCTTAAGGTGTTATTCTAGTACGAACTCTAGGGCTGTTTGTGACACTTATAGGAATAGCCCACCGGATTGATTGGAAAGAATAACTTTGAGGTGGTTTCGTACCCTACCATAATCTCTTCGTTCGTTCTCCGCTATTAGTGACTTTGGAGTGACTCTTTGTTGCATGTTGAGGGATAGTTATGTGATTCAATTATGTTAGTATTGTTGAGAGGACTTGCACTAGTGAAAGTATGAACCCTAGGCCTTGTTTCAACGCATTGCAATACCGTTTACGCTCACTTTTATCACTTGCTACCTTGCTGTTTTTATAATTTCGGACTACAAATACCTTTATCTACTATCCATATACCACTTGTTTCACTATCTCTTCGCCGAACTAGTGCACCTATACAATTTACCATTGTATTGGGTGTGTTGGGGACACAAGATACTCTTTGTTACTTGGTTGCAGGGTTTCTTGAGAGAGACCATCTTCATCCTACGCCTCCTACGGATTGATAAACCTTAGGTCATCCACTTGAGGGACATTTGCTACTGTCCTACAAACCTCTGCACTTGGAGGCCCAATAACGTCTACAAGAAGGAGGTTGTGTAGTAGACATCAAGCTCTTTTCTGGCGCCGTTGCCGGGGAAGTGAGTGCTTGAAGGTATATCTTTAGATCTTGCAATCGAGTGTTTTAGTTTCTTGTTTTATCACTAGTTTAGTTTATAAAAGAAAACTATAAAAAAATGGAATTGAGTTTGTCTCATACGCTTCACCTTTTTAATATATTTTGTGAGTATGATGGAAAGGATAATTGTTCTCAAGTTCTAGAAGAACAAATCTATAAAATGTTTGGCACTAAATATTTGAATGATGAGCATGATTGCAATGTTGTTAGTATGAATTCCTTGAATATCCATGATGCTAATGATATGCAAAGCCACAAGCTTGGGGAAGCTATGTTTGATGAAGATGATATTTTTTGTCCCCCAAGTTTTGATGAGCAAATTTATTATGAAAGCATGCCTCCTATCTATGATGATTATTGTGATGACACATATGCTTTAAAGAATAATGATAACCATGAAACTTGTCATCTTGATCTAAATTTTCAATCACATGATAGTTACTTTGTTGAGTTTGCTCCCACTACTATTCAAGAGAAGAATTTCGCTTATGTGGAGAGTAGTAAAATTTATATGCTTGTAGATCATGAAAAGAATGCTTTAGGTGCTGGTTATATTGTTGAATTCATTCATGATGCTACTGAAAATTATTATGAGGGAGGAATATATGCTTGTAGGAATTGCAATAATATCAAGTTTCCTCTCTATGTGCTTAAAATTTTGAAGTTATGCTTGCTTTACCTTCCTATACAAGTTGATTATTGCTCCCATAAGTTGTTTGTTCACAAAATCCCTATGCATAGGAAGTGGGTTAGACTTAAATGTGCTAGTAATATTCTTCACGATGCTCTCTTTATGTTTCAATTGTTATCCTTTATGTGAGCATCATTGAAATCATCATGCCTAGCTAGGGGCGTTAAACGATAGCGCTTGTTGGGAGGCAACCCAATTTTATTTTTATTCCATGATTTTTGTTCCTTTTTAGTAATAAATAATTCATCTAGCCTCTGTTTAGATGTGGTTTGATGCTTTTAATTAGTGTTTGTGCCAAGTAGAACCTTTGGGAAGACTTGGGGAAAGTCTTGTTGATCATGCTATAAAAAAACAGAAACTTTAGCGCTCACGAGAACTGCTGTAATTTTTATTTGGAGAGTGATATTTAGTTAATTCTTTTTGAAGATGATTAATAGATAAATTCCTCAGGTCCATAAATTTATTTGAGAATTTTATGAGTTCCATAAGTATACGTTTGATTCAGATTACTACAGACTGTTCTGTTTTTGACAGATTCTGTTTTTCATGTGTTGTTTACTTATTTTGATGAATCTATGGCTAGTAAAATAGTTTATGAACCATAGAGAAGTTGGAATACAGTAGGTTTAACACCAATATAAATAAAGAATGAGTTCATTACATTATCTTGAAGTGGTGATTTATTTTCCTATACTAACGGAGCTTACGAGTTTTCTACTTTAAGTTTTGTGTTGTGAAGTTTTCAAGTTTTGGGTAAGGATTCGATGGACTATGGAATAAGGAGTGGCAAGAGCCTAATCTTGGGGATGCCCAAGGCACCCCAAGGTAATATTCAAGGACAACCAAGAGCCTAAGCTTGGGGATGCCCCGGATGGCATCCCCTCTTTCGTCTTCGTTCATCAGTAAGTTTACTTGGAGCTATATTTTTATTCGCCACATGATATGTGTTTTTCTTGGAGCGTCAATTTATTTTGTTAGGATTTGCTTGCTGTTATTTAGAACAATGTTTTGCATCTTTTATTTCAATAGAAGTGGCATTGATAGCCTTTACTATGCCTATGTTACAAGTATACATGTTGCTGTTTGAAAACAGAAAGTTTACCGCTGTTGCAATAATTCCCTAGAAAAGTCAGAATGTGATAAAATGTTGAAACCTTTCCGGTGGCCATATTCATCATCCCGGTGCTCTCCATGATGATGAGGGAGTAGTTCTCCCTCGGGGCTGAGGGTATGTACCAGTAGCTATGTGTTTGATCTCTCTCTCTCTCTCGTGTTCTTGAGATGATACGATCTTGATGTATCGCGAGCTTTGCTATTATATTTGGATCCTATGATGTTTATCCTCCCCCTCTATACTCTCTTGTAATGAATTGAGTTTTCCCCTTGAAGTAATCTTATCGGATCGAGTCTTTAAAGATTTGAGGACACTTGATGTATATCTTGCCGTGGATATCTGTGGTGACAATGGGATATCACGTGATTCACTTGATGTATGTTTTGGTGATCAACTTGCGGGTTCCTCCCATGAACTATGCATAGGGGTTGGCACACATTTTCGTCATGATTCTCTGGTAGAAACTTTGGCGCACTCTTTGAGGTCCTTTGTGTTGGTTGAATAGATGAATCTGAGATTGTGTGATGCTTATCGTATAATCATGCCCACGGATACTTGAGGTGACATTGGAGTATCTATGTGACATTAGGGTTTTGGTTGATTTGTGTCTTAAGGTGTTATTCTAATACAAACTCTAGGGCCTGTTTGTGACACTTATAGGAATAGCCCACCGGATTGATTGGAAAGAATAACTTTGAGGTGGTTTCGTACCCTACCATAATCTCTTCGTTCGTTCTCCGCTATTAGTGACTTTGGAGTGACTCTTTGTTGCATGTTGAGGGATAGTTATGTGATCCAATTATGTTAGTATTGTTGAGAGGACTTGCACTAGTGAAAGTATGAACCCTAGGCCTTGTTTCAACGCATTGCAATACCGTTTACGCTCACTTTTATCACTTGCTACCTTGCTGTTTTTATAATTTCGGACTACAAATACCTTTATCTACTATCCATATACCACTTGTTTCACTATCTCTTCGCCGAACTAGTGCACCTATACGATTTACCATTGTATTGGGTGTGTTGGGGACACAAGATACTCTTTGTTACTTGGTTGCAGGGTTTCTTGAGAGAGACCATCTTCATCCTACGCCTCCTACGGATTGATAAACCTTAGGTCATCCACTTGAGGGAAATTTGCTACTGTCCTACAAACCTCTGCACTTGGAGGCCCAACAACATCTACAAGAAGAAGGTTGTGTAGTAGACATCACATATTGAATAACATTCAATTTCTTATCAATTCTTTGTCCTAGAACAGCCCCTACAGCATAATCACTAGCATCACACCTGATTTCAAATGGTAAATTCCAATCAGGAGGCTGAACAATAGGTGTAGAAATCAAAGCTTTCTTAAGTATTTCTAATGCTTCTACACAGTTATCATCAAAGACAAAAGGGACATCTTTTTGTAAGAGATTAGTCAGAGGCCGAGAGATTTTAGAGAAGTCCTTAATGAACCTCCTATAAAAACCAGCATGACTAAGGAAGCTTCTTATACCTTTAATGTCCTTAGGACACAACATCTTTTCAATAACATGAACCTTAGCTTTATCAACTTCAATACCACTTTCAGAAATTTTATGCCCCAAGACAATACCTTCATTAACCATAAAGTGACACTTGTCCCAACTCAAGACAAGATTAGTTTCTTCACATCTCTGCAAAACTCGATCAAGGTTTCTTAAGCAATCATCAAAAGAAGTTCTATAAACGGAGAAATCATCTATGAAAACGTCAACAATCTTTTCACAAAAGTTAGAGAATATAGCAGTCATACATCTTTGAAAGGTAGCAAGTGCATTACATAAACCAAAAGGCATACGTCTATAAGCAAAGGTACCGAAAGGGCAAGTAAAAGTTGTGTTTTCTTGATCCTCTTTTGACACATGTATTTGAGAGAAACTAGAATAACCATCTAGAAAGCAAAAATGTGTATGCTTGGATAATCTTTCTAGCATTTGATCAATAAAAGGTAAAGGGTAATGATCCTTTTTAGTAGCTTTATTTAGTTACGGAAATCAATTACCATTCTATAACCTGTAACAATTCTTTGTGGGATCAATTCATCTTTATCATTAGGAACAACATTAATACCTCCCTTCTTAGGGACACAATGGACAAGACTTACCCACTGACAATCAGCAACATGATAAATTATACCTGCCTCTAGAAGCTTTAGTATTTCTTTTCTTACCACTTCTTTCATCTTAGGATTTAACCGTCGTTGATGATCAACAACCGGTTTAGCATCTTTCTCCAGTTTTATTTTGTGCTAGCATATAGTGGGACTAATGCCCTTAAGATCATCAAGAGTATATCCAATAGCAGCATGGTGCTTCTACAGAGTTTTCAATAATTTCTTTTCTTCATGCTCTGAAAGGTTAGCACTAGTAATAACAGGATATATCTCTTTCTCATCAAGATAAGCATATTCAGGAGTATCAGGTAAAGGCTTAAGCTCAAACACGAGATCACCCTTAGGTGGAGGAGGATCCACTAAGATTTCAACAGGCAAGTTGTGCTTCAAAATAGGTCCCTGTTTAAAGAATACTTCATCTATTTTCCCTTCTTTCATTCATAAACATATCATTTTCATGGTCTAGCAAATATTGTTCTAAATGATCAATAGGAGGCATGACAATAGAAGCAAGACCAATAATTTCATCTTTACTAGGCAATTATTTATCATGGGGTTGCCTATGAAATTTAGCAAAATTAAATTCATGAGACATATCCCCTAAACCAACAGAAACAATATCTTTATTGCAGTCTATCTTAGCATTAACAGTATTCAAGAAGGGTCTACCAAATATAATGGGACAAAAGTTATCTTGTGGGGAACCAAGAACAAGAAAATCAGCAGGGTATTTAACTTTCTCACACAAGACTTCAACATCTCTAAAATCCCAACTGGTGAGATAGTATCTCTATTGGCAAGCTTAATTGTAACATCAATCTCTTCTATCTCAGTAGGTGCAATATCATGGATAATTTCTTTGTATAAGGAATGAGGTATTGCACTTGCACTAGCACCCATATCACATAAGCCATGATAGCAATGATCTCCTATTTTAACAAAAATAACAGGCATGCCTACAACAGATCTATGTTTATTTTTAGTATCAGGTCTAGCAATTCTAGCAGCTTCATCAAAGAAGTAAATAACATGCCCATCAATATTATCGGCCAAGAGATCTTTAACCATAGCAACACTAGGTTCAACTTTAATTTCCTCAGAGGGAGTAGGTGATCTAGTATTACTCTTACGAACCACAGTTGAAGCTTTAGCATGATCCTTTATTCTAACAGGGAAATGTGGTTTCTCAATATAAGCAGTAGGAACAACAGGATCATTATAAGTGATAGTATTTTCTTCAACTTTAATAGGTGCAACTACTTTTACTTCAATGGGAGGATTATATTTAAACCACTTCCCCTTAGCGAGATCAACATGAGTAGCAAAGGATTCATAGAAAGAAGCTACTATCTCAGAGTCAAGTCCATATTTAGTGCTAAATTCACGAAAAGCATCGGTATCCATAAAAGATTTAACACAATCAAACTTAGGTGTTATACCTGACTCCTTACCTTCATCGAGATCCCAATCTTCAGAGTTGCGTTTAATCCTCTCCAATAAATCCCATTTGAATTCAATAGTCTTCATCATAAAAGAATGAGTACAAGAAGTATCGAGCATGGAGCGATTACTGAGAGAAAGCCGAGCATACATTTTTTGAATAATCATTTCTTTTGAGAGCTCATGATTGGGGCATGAATATAACATTGACTTAAGCCTCCCCCAAGCTTGAGCGATGCTTTCTCCTTCGCGAGGCCAAAAATTATATATATAATTACGATCACGGTAAACCAGATGCATAGGATAAAACTTCTGATGAAATTTCAATTTCAATCATTGGTAGTTCCATGATCCAATATCATCACATAGCCTAAACCATGTCAATGCCTCTCCCTTCAAAGATAAAGGGAAGACTGTAACACCACAAAATTAACCCTTGGTTTTAAATTTTTTTAAGTGGTTTCTTTATTTGGATGAGTTTTTGGTTTGGTTATTTTGCCTAACATCAAAAGCATTTCTTATGTTAGAAGAATTTTTGTGGCATTTAAAAATATTCCAAGGATTTGGTCATTTCACTCTTTTCAGACACTTCTAACTCATCCCAAAAATCTATTCTGTCACTATAAATTCCTACCTTAGTCTTCCTCACTTTCTAGGATAGTGTCCAACACCCCACTTCTCCAAAAAAATATTTTTCCTCATATTTAATAAATTCCCAAGGTGGAACTTATATTTATCAAGGTTTCTTTGGTTCACAAAGGAACCACATTCTAGGTGACTTGTCTGCATCCACAAGTACTACACCAGAAACTAGACAGTACCCACAACCCATTTCACCAAAAAAAATGGGGTTCCACAGTTCAAGATTTTCAAATTCCATGCAATTCAAATATGGACCAGATTTACATTTCAAGGTCAAAACCCAATTTTCCGTGCTCCAAAAAATTCTGAAATTTGGCCATACACTCTCTTATGAACCAACTCATCACCACAAATATTCTCAAAATTTTCTAAGATGCCTAGAGCTCTCTGGCATTTCATCAAACACCTAGTGTGCACTGTTCATCGCTGTCAAAATGTTCAGTAAATTCAGAAACAGACAGAAGTTCAGAGAGGGGGGCGAGATCGACGCCGTGCACTGCACTCCACCGCATCCCCTCCTCGTCCACGCCTCTTCTCCTCATTAATGCGTCACCGGGTCACCTCTAGTCGGTCGCTCGACGACGCCAGAACAGTAGCCGGCTGGTGCACCTGCCACCGACCTAGGCAGCGGCGGCCGAACAGGATCATCACGGCTACCGGCCGCCTTCACTCCCCTAATGCTCTCCTGCCTACCTCCTCTCCATGCGGCGCGTCCTCTACGGCGTGACTGACCGCCCAAGCCACCCCCCGCCCGTCTGGCAGTCGCCGGAGACGGACACCACCGCCACACCCATGCGAACACCTCGCCGTGGATAAGGCCACAGAGCTCGTGGACGTCGCGCTGGCGCTTCTGGAGTATTCCCTCGACCTCATCAACTCCTCACCGCCCCCGACCGCCGTCCAAACCTACCTCGTCGGACGGAATAACTCCTACGCGATCCACTCCGCCACTGACCTGCTTAGACCACCTATAAAAGGCCACCCCTAGCCCCGTTCTTCATCCACACCACTCCACCACCATCTCAATCGATCTCCCGCACACCACCTCGACCTCGAGAAGGTCTTCTTCCCCGGCTCCGACTAACGATCCGCCGCCACCCTCCCCGATCAGCACGACGCCACTACTCCACCTCCACCTCTAAAACTCTGCCAGTAGCCCACTGATCCACCATGTGATTGTTTCCGCGCTTCAATTTGACAACCGGAGCCCTCTTTGGCGAAGCCCACAACCACCCGACGCCGCCGGCTGCCGGAGTCGACCTCGCCGTCGTTCTGGTGCTCGCCGGCGACCACCACCACTAGCCACCGAAGCGGGGTGCCACCCCGAACGCGTCCCTACCATCGCCGCCTCCTGAAACGCCGGCGATCGCCGCCGGCGATCGCCGCCGGTGACCACCGCCTCCCCTTTGTACATACGCGCATAAAGCGCGTTTGAATTTCAAACCTGACGGGTGGGGCCCACCCGTTAGTATTCTGTTCTTTTCTGTTATTTTCGCAAGCATATTTTCCGGGTTTACGCTTTCTTCCCTAGGAAGCGTATTCATGGCTGAGGCGTTTTCACTTATTACCGCAGGGACCCGCTGGCAATTATTCTGTTACAGAGAGGTCCCTGGTTTTGAATCCTTAATAACGTTTAAACCACATATCAGTTTCAATTGTTTCTTTTTATGAAATTCTTGCTTTTCACTCTAGTTGATTTTAGTATTTATTTAGAAATAGTTTGAGACAACTTTTTGTGCGGTGGCAAAAAAAGGTTGAATTTGGACTTTTATTTTCAGAAAACGAAGAGGGGGACTATACCGGGAGTTTTGAAGAACCTCTTGCTGATTACTTTGGTCAATGCAAGCATTAATTGACTTGGGTTATAATTAATTACTGATACGTCTCCAACGTATCTATAATTTTTGATTGCTCCATGCTATATTATCTACTGTTTTGGACTATATTGGGCTTTATTTTCCACTTTTATATTATTTTTGGGACTAACCTATTAACCGGAGGCCCAGCCCAGAATTGCTATTTTTTGCCTATTTCAGTGTTTCAAAGAAACAGAATATCAAACGGAGTCCAAACGGAATAAAATCTTCGAGAACGTGATCCAGGAGACTTGGACCCTGCTCCAAGGAACAAAAGAGGCGGTCACGAGGGTGGGGGTGCGCCCCCTGACTCGTGGGCCCCTCGTTGCTCCTACGGCGTACTTCTTCCTCCTATATATACACACGTACCCCCAAACGATCAGAACAGGAGCCAAAAACCTAATTCCACCACCGCAACTTTCTGTATCCACGAGATCCCTTCTTGGGGCCTGTTCCGGAGCTCCGCCGGAAGAGGGCCGTCATCACGGAGGGCTTCTACATCATCCTAGCCCCTCTGATGAAGTGTGAGTAGTTTACCTCAGACCTTCGGGTCCATAGTTAGTAGCTAGATGGCTTCTTCTCTCTCTTTGAATCTCAATACAAAGTTCTCCCCCTCTCTTGTGGAGATCTATTCGATGTAATCTTCTTTTTGCGGTGTGTTTGTTGAGATCGATGAATTGTGGGTTTATGATCAAGTCTATCTATGAATAATATTTGAATCTTCTCTGAATTCTTTTATGTATGATTGGTTATCTTTGCAAGTCTCTTCGAATTATCCGTTTGGTTTGGCCAACTAGATTGGTAGTTCTTGCCATGGGAGAAGTGCTTAGCTCTGGGTTCGATCTTGCGGTGTCCTTACCCAGTGACAGAAGGGGCGGCAAGGCACGTATTGTATCGTTGCCATCAAGGATAACAAGATGGGGTTTATTTCATATTGCATGAATTTATCTCTCTACATCATGTCATCTTGCTTAAGGCGTTACTCTGTTTTTAACTTAATACTCTAGATGCATGCTGGACAGCGGTCGATGAGTGGAGTAATAGTAGTAGATGCAGAATCGTTTCGGTCTACTTGTCACGGACGTGATGCCTATATACATGATCATGCCTATATATTCTCATAACTATGCTCAATTCTGTCAATTGCTCAACAGTAATTTGTTCACCCACCGTAGAATACTTATGCTCTTGAGAGAAGCCACTAGTGAAACCTATGGCTCCCGGGTCTATTCTCATCATATCAATCTCCATCACTTTAATATTGCTTTGCTTTTTTACTTTGCTTTTACTTTTTACCTTGCATCTTTATACCAAAAATACCAAAAATATTATGTCTATCAGATCTCACTCTCGTAAGTGACCGTGAAGGGCTTGACAACCCCTAATCGTGTTGGTTGCGAGTAGCTATCGTTTTGTGCAGGTACGAGGGACTTGAGCGTGGCCTCCTACTGGATTGATACCTTGGTTCTCAAAAGTGAGGGAAATACTTACGCTACTCTGCTGCATCATCCCTTCCTCTTTGGGGAAAACCAATGCAAGCTCGAGACGTAGCAAGAAGGATTTCTGGCGCCGTTGCCGGGGAGTCTACGCAAAAAGTCAACATACCAAGTACCCATCGCAATCCCTATCTCTCGCATTACATTATTTGCCATTTGCCTCTCGTTTTCCTCTCCCCCACTTCACCCTTGCCGTTTTATTCGCCCTCTCTCTCTATCCTCCCTCTCTATTTGCCTCTTTTGCCCGTTTGCTTTTTGTTTGCTCGTGTGCTAGTTTGCTTGTTTGTCGCGATGGCTCAAGATAATACTAAATTGTGTGACTTCACCAATACCAATAATAATGATTTCCTTAGCACTCCGATTGCTCCTCTTACCGATGCTGAATCTCGTGAAATTAATACTGCTTTGTTGAATCTTGTTATGAAAGATCAATTCGCCGGCCTTCCTAGTGAAGATGCCGCTACTCATCTGAATAGCTTCGTTGATTTATGTGATATGCAAAAGAAAAAAGATGTCGATAATGATGTCGTTAAATTGAAGCTATTTCCTTTTTCGCTTAGAGATCGTGCTAAAGCTTGGTTTTCGTCTTTGCCTAAGAATAGTATTGATTCATGGAACAAGTGCAAAGATGCTTTTATCTCTAAGTATTTTCCTCCCGCTAAGATCATCTCTCTTAGAAACGATATTATGAACTTTAAACAACTTGATCATGAACATGTTGCACAAGCTTGGGAGAGAATGAAATTAATGATACGTAATTGCCCTACTCATGGTTTGAATTTGTGGATGATTATACAAAAAATTTATGCCGGATTGAATTTTGCTTCTAGAAATCTTTTAGATTCGGCCGCGGGAGGCACTTTTATGGAAATCACTTTAGGAGATGCTACTGAGCTCCTAGATAATATTATGGTTAATTATTCTCAATGGCATACTGAAAGAACTTCTAAAACAAAAGTGCATGCGATAGAAGAAATTAATGTGTTGAGTGGAAAGATGGATGAACTTATGAAATTATTTGCTACTAAGAGTGTTTCTTCTGATCCTAATGATATGCCTTTGTCTACTTTGATTAAGAATAACAATGAATCTATGGATGTGAATTTTGTTGGTAGGAATAATTTTGGTAACAACGCTTATAGAGGGAATTTTAATCCTAGGCCATATCCTAGTAATCCTTCTAATAATTATGGGAATTCCTACAATAACTCTTATGGAAATTATAATAAGATGCCCTCTGATTTTGATTCTAATATTAAAGAATTTATTTCTTCGCAAAAGAATTTTAATGCTATGATTGAAGAAAAATTGCTTAAGATTGATGATTTGGCTAGGAACATTGATAGAATTGCTCTTGATGTTGATTCTTTGAAACTTAGATCTATTCCACCTAAGCATGATATCAATGAGTCTCTAAAAGCCATGAGAATTTCAATTGACGAGTGTAAGAAAAGAACCGCTAGGATGTGTGCTTCCAAAGATGCCTTTATTAAAGCGTGTTCTTCCAATTCCTATGAAAATCAAGATGAAGATCTAAAAGTTATTGATGTGTCTCATATTAAATCTTTGTTTTGCAATATAAATCTTGATGAAACTGAATATTATCCACCTTTACCTAGAAGGTGTTTTAAAAATTCAGAGTATTTAGATCTTAATGATGAAATTGATAAAAGTGGGATTGAGAGAAATAAAAATCTAGATGTTGCTAAACCCACTATATTGGATTTCAAGGAATTTAATTATGAAAGTTGCTCTTTAATTGATCGTATTTTCTTGTTGCAATCCGTGCTAAATTCTCCACATGCTTATAGTCGAAATAAAGCCTTCACCGAACATATTGTTGATGCCTTGATGCAATCTTATGAAGAAAAACTTGAGTTGAAAGTTTCTATCCCTAGAAAACTCTATGATGAGTGGGAACCAACTATTAAAATTAAAATTAAAGATCATGAGTTTTATGCTTTTTGTGATTTTGGTGCTAGTGTCTCTACTATTCCCAAGACTTTGTGTGATTTACTAGATTTCCGTAATTTTGATGATTGCTCTCTAAACTTGCATCTTGCGGATTCCACTATTGAGAAACCTATGGGAAGAATTAATGATGTTCTTATTGTTGCAAATAGGAATTATGTGCCCGTAGATTTCATTGTTCTCGATATAGATTGCAATCCTTCTTGCCCTATTATTCTTGGTAGACCTTTCCTTAGAACGGTTGGTGCGATTATTGATATGAAGGAAGGGAATATTAGATTTCAATTTCCATTAAAAAAGGGCATGGAACACTTTCCTAGAAAGAAAATAAAATTACCATATGAAACTATTATGAGATCTACTTATGGATTGCCTACCAAAGACGGCAATACCTAGATATATCCTCGCTTTTATGCCTAGCTAGGGGCGTTAAACGATAGCGCTTGTTGGGAGGCAACCCAATTTTATTTTTATTCCTTGCTTTTTGCTACTGTTTAGTAATAAATAAATTATTTAGCCTCTGTTTTAGTTGTGTTTTTTGTGTTTAATTAGTGTTTGTGCCAAGTAGAACCGTTGGGAAGACTTGGGGAAAGTCTTGTTGAACTTGCTGTAAAAAACAGAAACTATAGTGCTCACGAGAACTGCTGTCATTTTTATTTGAAGAGTTCTATTTAGATAAGTATTTTTGAAGATGATTAATAAATAAATTCCTCACGTCCAGCAATTTATTTTAGAATTTTTGGTGTTCCAGATCTTGCGCTAGCTATAGATTACAACAGACTGTTCTGTTTTTGACAAATTCTGTTTTTCGTGTGTTGTTTGCTTATTTTGATGAATCTATGGCTAGTAAAATAGTTTATAATCCATAGAGAAGTTGTAATACAGTAGGTTTAACACCAATATAAATAAATAATGAGTTCATTACAGTACCTTGAAGTGGTCTTTTGTTTTCTTTCGCTAACGGAGCTCACGAGTTTTCTTCTTTGAGTTTTGTGTTGTGAAGTTTTCAAGTTTTGGGTGAATTCTTTTGATGGATTATGGAACAAGGAGTGGCAAGAGCCTAAGCTTGGGATGCCCATGGCACCCCCAAAGTAATCCAAGGACACCAAAAAGTCAAAGCTTGGGGATGCCTCGGAAGGCATCCCCTCTTTCGTCCACTTCCATCGGTAATTTACTTGGAGCTATATTTTTATTCACCAACATGATATGTGTTTTGCTTGGAGCATCTTGTATTATTTGTGTCTTTGTGTCTTAGTATGCCACAATCATCCTTGCTGTACACACATTTTGAGAGAGCCATACATGAATTAAAATTTGATAGAATACTCTATGTGCTTCACTTATATCTTTTGAGCTAAGTAGTTTTGCTCTATGTGCTTCACTTATATCTTTTGAGCGTTATAATTTTGCTCTATGTGCTTCACTTAGATCTTTTAGAGCACGGTGGTGGATTTGTTTTAAAGAAACTATTGATCTCTCATGCTTCACTTAAATCATTTTGAGAGTCTCTTAATAGCATGGTAATTTGCCAAATAATAATATGCTTGGTATTCAAGATTTGTGAAACTTTCTTTTGAGTGTGTTGAATACTAAGAAAAGATGGAAGCATGATAATTGTTTTGAGATATGGAGGTGATAATATTAAAGTCATGCTAGTTGAGTAGTTGTGAATTTAAAGAATACTTGTGTTAAAGTTTGTGATTCCCATAGCATGCACGTATGGTGAACCGTTATGTGATGAAGTCGGAGCATGATTTATTTATTGATTGTCTTCCTTATGAGTGGCGGTCGGGGACGAGCGATGGTCTTTTCCTACCAATCTATCCCCCTAGGAGCATGCACGTAATACTTTGCTTTGATAACTTCTAGATTTTTGCAATAAGTATATGAGTTCTTTATGACTAATGTTGAGTCCATGGATTATACGCACTCTCACCCTTCAACCTTTGCTAGCCTCTCTAATACCGCGCACGTTTCGCTAGTATCATACACCTACCATATACCTTCCTCAAAACAGCCACCATACCTACCTATTATGGCATTTCCATATCCATTCCGAGATATATTGCCATACAACTTTCCACCATCTAGTTCATCATGACACATTCATCATTGTCATATTGCATATCCCGGTACACCGCCGGATGCATTCACATAGAGTCATATTTTGTTCTAAGTATCGAGTTGTATGTTGAGTTGTAATAAAAATAAAAGTGTGATGATCATCATTATTAGAGCATTGTCCCAGTGAGGAAAGAATGATGGAGACTATGATTACCCCACAAGTCGGGATGAGACTCCGGACGAAAAATAAATAAAAGAGGCCAAAGAATCCCAAATAAAAAGAGGCCATAAAATAAAAAAAGGAGAAAAGGCCCAAATAAAAAAAGAATGGGAGAAAAAGAGAGAAGGGACAATGTTACTATCCTCTTACCACACTTGTGCTTCAAAGTAGCACCATGATCTTCATAGTAGAGAGTCTCTCATGTTATCACTTTCATATACTAGTGGGAATTTTACATTATAGAACTTGGCTTGTATATACCAATGATGGGCTTCCGCAAATTGCCTTAGGTCTTCATGAGCAAGCAAGTTGGATGCACACCCACTTAGTTTCTTTTTGAGCTTTCATATACTTATAGCTATAGTGCATCCATTGCATGGCAATCCCTACTCACTCACATTGATATCTATTGATGGGAATCTCCATAGCCCATTGATACGCCTAGTTGATGTGAGACTATCTTCTCCTTTTTGTCTTCTCCACAACCACCATTCTATTCCACCTATAGTGCTATATCCATGGCTCACGCTCATGTATTGCGTGAAGATTGAAAAAGTTCTGAAAAAGTTAGAGTATGAAACAATTGCTTGGCTTGTCATCAAGGTTGTGCATGATTTAAATACTTTGTGTGGTGAAGATAGAGCATAGCCAGACTATATGATTTTGTAGGGATAACTTTCTTTGGCCATGTTATTTTGAGAAGACATAATTGCTTTGTTAGTATGCTTGAAGTATTATAATTTTTATGTCAATATAAACTTTTGTCTTGAATCTTATGGATCTGAATATTCATACCACAATTAAGAAGATTTGCATTGAAATTATGCCAAGTAGCACTCCGCATCAAAAATTCTCTTTTTGTCATTTACCTACTCGAGGACGAGCAGGAATTAAGCTTGGGGATGCCTGATACATCTCCAACGTATCTATAATTTTTGATTGCTCCATGCTATATTATCTATTGTTTTGGACTATATTGGGCTTTATTTTCCACTTTTATATTATTTTTGGGACTAACCTATTAACCGGAGGCCCAACTCAGAATTGCTGTTTTTTTGCCTATTTCAGTGTTTCGAAGAAACGGAATATCAAACGAAGTCCAAACGGAATAAAATCTTCGGGAACGTGATTTTCTCACCGAACGTGATCCAGGAGACTTGGACCCTGCTCCAAGGAACAAAAGAGGTGGTCATGAGGGTGGGGGGTGCGCCCCCCTAGGGCGCGCCCCCTGCCTCGTGGGCCCCTCGTTGCTCCTCCGGCGTACTTCTTCCTCCTATATATACACACGTACCCCCAAACGATCAGAACAGGAGCCAAAAACCTAATTCCACCGCCGCAACTTTCTGTATCCACGAGATCCCATCTTGGGGCCTGTTCCGGAGCTCCGCCGGAAGAGGGCCGTCATCACGGAGGGCTTCTACATCATCCTAGCCCCTCCGATGAAGTGTGAGTAGTTTACCTCAGACCTTCGGGTCCATAGTTAGTAGCTAGATGGCTTCTTCTCTCTCTTTGAATCTCAATACAAAGTTCTCCCCATCTCTTGTGGAGATCTATTCGATGTAATCTTCTTTTTGCGGTGTGTTTGTTGAGACCGATGAATTGTGGGTTTATGATCAAGTCTATCTATGAATAATATTTGAATATTCTCTGAATTCTTTTATGTATGATTGGTTATCTTTGCAAGTCTCTTTGAAATATCTGTTTGGTTTGGCCAACTAGATTGGTACTTCTTGCCATGGGAGAAGTGCTTAGCTCTGGGTTCGATCTTGCGGTGTCCTTACCCGGTGACAGAAGGGGCAGCAAGGCACGTATTGTATCGTTGCCATCAAGGATAACAAGATGGGGTTTATTTCATATTGCATGAATTTATCTCTCTACATCATGTCATCTTGCTTAAGGCGTTACTCTGTTTTTAACTTAATACTCTAGATGCATGTTGGATAGCGGTCGATGAGTGAAGTAATAGTAGTAGATGCAGAATCGTTTCGGTCTACTTGTCACGGACGTGATGCCTATATACATGATCATGCCTATATATTCTCATAACTATGCTCAATTCTGTCAATTGCTCAACAGTAATTTGTTCACCCACCGTAGAATACTTAAGCTCTTGAGAGAAGCCACTAGTGAAACCTATGGCCCCCGGGTCTATTCTCATCATATCAATCTCCATCACTTTAATATTGCTTTGCTTTTTACTTTGCTTTTACTTTTTACCTTGCATCTTTATACCAAAAATACCGAAAATATTATGTCTATCAGATCTCACTCTCGTAAGTGACCGTGAAGGGCTTGACAACCCCTAATCGCGTTGGTTGCGAGTAGCTATCGTTTTGTGCAGGCACGGGGGACTTGAGCGTGGCCTCCTACTGGATTGATACCTTGGTTCTCAAAACTGAGGGAAATACTGACGCTACTCTGCTGCATCATCCCTTCCTCTTCGGGGAAAACCAACGCAAGCTCGAGACGTAGCAATTACCTGCATGGTTGCTTCAGAGTGGTTTCGCACCATATAGTAGTAATAGTAGAAGCATGCATCGGTCACGTCAATTTGAGCACTATTGCATGGACCCTGTTGCATGTCATGTGAGCACTATTTCACTCTTCAGGTATTTTGCTAACGTATTAATGTGGAAAGAATCCAGGAGTGTATCTCCTGCCTTGGACTTGCCGATGGGCACGGACTGTGTTACGACACGACGGTGTCACTGTGGCATGTGAGACATGCCAGTCTTAATAACAACACCTCCTGAGTCGACCTAGAATCAAGTCTTGTTCCATTAAGCCTAACTACACACCGTGCTGCCACTTGTCTTCCCGCAAGGCGAGTGCGATTTAGTAAGTTGTTAACCCCTTTCCGTCTACACACCACTTAGAGAGGCCACGATGAGGGTTCCTCGGCCATGGACTAATGCCAGTCATCGGGTCAGGGGGCATGGGTGTATCCGGCTGGGCCGAGAGGGGGGCACCCCTTGCAATCCGCGCGTATTAATAGTGATCCCATGCTATTCGAGACGATGGTTTCCTCGACTTAGAGTTTTTCTTGAAAGATGCTTTGGGTGATTCCTGGCATCCGGAAAGTTATTCTGGTGTGTGTTGGTCAGGTGTGTTTCCAACCCAAAAGCCGTAATGGAGATTAGTCAAGGTCTAAACTTTGGCTATAGGAATTCCATACATGTGGGTAAAGAGTACACCCTCTGGAGAGTTACATCTATTTGAATAGCCGTGTCCACGGTCAAGGGTACAGTTGGGAAGGATCAAGTATCGGTCCAGGTGTCGGTCTTTGGAGGAAAATAATTAAATTGAGCTTGATCCATCTTGTAGGGTAATTATGGGCACCACTGAGGCTGCCATGAATAATATTGTTATGCATATTATTGATGTAATGGACTAACCCGGTTATCTTATTCAATTGTACTGAGTGTCACTTGGGATGGCTAGACTACCCGTGCACTTAGCTTTATTTTCTTTTCTGAGTCTCACCTGGGATGGCTGGACTACCCGGATACTCAGTTTTATTTTCAAGACCTTACATGGCGTCGCTTGAGTTCTCGGGCGGTCCTGTCTCGCCCGATTCTCTTGTAGACACCTGTTTGGCATTTCTTTTCAAGACCTTATCAGGCGTCTCTTTCAGACACCCGTTTGGCATTTTCCTGGAATTTCTTGGGCGGTCTAACACCCGATGTTCCACTTTAAATTTCTTGGCTATCACTACTGTTATTTGATTAGTTACCCACATCAGATCCACATTATCATGTCATGATTTAATTCCAGTCAATATGTGCATTTGGCATAGCCCATCACGAGCATTTGCATTCATTATACCTTCTGTTCATAATGTTTGCGAGTACATTCCAACGTACTCACAGGGTTGTCCCTGGCTATTGTCTTGGCCAGACCTGGATGAGGACGAGCTTGCAGAGGAGGACTGCGCTAGCGAGCCCATCGCGTAGAAGTGTTCCCAGTCAGTCACCTGTGGATTTGGAGTCTACCACGTGTATCAAACACTAGTGCTTCCGCTACACAAATAAAATAGTCAAGCCTCACCCTGACTCTTGGCTTACTTTATTGTATCGGTGCTGTATCACCATCACCCACTGTCATATTCCACCGCCACCTGTTTTACAAGTTTGTACCAGATTGTAGAGCACTTTGGCTCAACCCGATGTAATATTATGTATGTACTGGTTATCTATATGAAGGAAGTCCACCAACAGTCCTGATCATGGGGCTGGTGAGACTTTGGGCTATTCTGTGATTTATTACGGAAGTGAGCCTGGCAAACCTTGGTATCAGAGCCAGGCTGACTGTAGGAAGCCCTAGGTGCGTTCGCTAGTAATAGGACCAGTCCTAACATTTCCTTAGCATGCATTTTGTGCATTGTAACAATTTTTCCTTAGTCATCATATACCTATGATATGACTATTTGGATTTTTGTCTACTGTTGTAGATGTATGGCGGCAGCTGTCCGACCCAGATATTTGCCAACGAGCCTACGGGATTCTCCCGTCTTCTCGTCATCATCGCTAGGGTCGCGGTGAGATCACCAAGCCGTCCGGAGTACACCATCTTCCCCGACAGGATCACAGACACCCTGACCATGTACCAGGCCTTGGTATATATTCGGGGTGAAACCGCCGAGCCCCACCGCAACTACCGCTTTGTTGGGAGAGTCATGCCTACTGAGAGGCATGCTATCCAGATGGCCGCTCGTGAAGCCATTGCTCGTCTAAGGGACATCCTTCCAATCATGCAGACCCGTCCCTATTATTACCTGCCATGTCATGTTCCACACACAAGTCACTATGCTTTCTCGTGCACCGTGGAAGAAAGGGACGAGGCAATTGAACCCCTGGTTCAATATATCATGGCTCTAGAATCAGTCTTCACCTCACTGGTGGATGACTATCTTATTGTACGATTGGACTTAGCTCGTGCGAGAGTTCCTCGTAGGAGGGAGCTCCGTTCTCCGTCACCGCGTGCTCCATGCATTCCGACTCCACCATATATCCCTTCTACTTATTCTGTGTTTCGACGCCCATCCCCGAGCAACGAAGCTAGTCGCTTGGTTGCACCCATTCCCGTTAGAGCGTCACCACCAACAAGCACAGTGCCACTGCGAGCAGGCGTGGCATCAACGACTGCGCGACTGGAGACCATACACGAGGAGGATGAGGAGGTCGAATCTTCAGCACCTCATCTGGGACTCACACTCAGCAGGGCCTATGACATCTGAGATACTCCATGATGGCAGCCAAGGCAGCTACACCGCAACCACCCTTAAGGAGACGTAGTTGTAAAATAGTTATCTTCTGTCCTTTTCCTCCCTTGTAAGATAGCAAGTAGTAGACTCAGACTGCAGCACGGTAGAAGTTAGAACAGTGCGCTAGTTTTAATAAGCGGTCATGTAGTATATGGCGGTGGCATGCATATTGTATAATTAGATCACACATGTATGATTAAGTCCTTCTTGTATAATTAAAACCTGCATGGATAATATGTCTTGGTGTACTTGCGTCTTGGGGGGGGGGGGGGGTTATTTTCAGTTTCTTAAAGATTTGTTTTTCTCCTTTGAAATTCTTTTCTCATCATGTTACACCAATACCCTAGAAAGAAAATGCATCGTCCCTGGACTCGTTTTATGCCCAATCCGCGAGAGGACAACTTTGCGCAGATGGGAAACAATTTCACACCTGGACAGACAAGTCAACAGAGCAATGATTCTGCGTTTTCACAAGTGTTCTGTCTGTACGAGCAAAGTCAGCAACAACACCAAGAAATGATGCAGCACTTGATAAATATGGGGAATCACCAAGCACAACAACAACCCTGGTCAAAATTATCTGAACTCGAGAAGACCAACCCAACGGTCTTTTCTCACGCAGATAAACCTCTGGAGACAGACGACTGGCTACATGACATTGAAAGGAAGTTGGTCATAGCCCAGTGTATGGACCAGGAAAAAGTACTATATGCTCTGCATTACTTTTCTAGTACAGCAACATCATGGTGGGAAAATCTGTGCCACACGCATCCCAATGGAGCAGACATGACCTGGGAGCAATTCAAGGAAAACTTCCGGGGAGCCCATACCCCCAATAGTATCATGAAGTTAAAGAAACGAGAGTTTGAGGATCACAAGCAACGGGGCACAACGGTAACCTAGTACCTGGACCAATTTACTCAGCTAGCTCGGTACACGAACGATGAGTAAATGACAGAGAACAAAAAGATGGAGAGGTTTCTGGACGGACTTGTTCCATCTCTGAAGTGCCAACTGGTAGTCCACAACTTTCCAGATTTCAAGACATTGGTAGACAAGGCTATTATTATGGAAAATGAGCACCACAACCTGAATGAGATTCGCAAGTGTCGTATGAACCAGTTAGTACCGGTTCGCAACAACATGCCCCGAAATGAGTGGCCCCGAAATGAATTTCAGAACCCTGTGATACCCCGACCAGCAGTACCGACACCACGACCGCAACATAATCGCAGCACTTTCAACAATCGGTCCAAGGAAACTGTGTACCGTCCTAGCATTACTTGCTATGCCTGTGGTGCGGAAGGGCATTACGCTAGGCAGTGTCCAAAACAAGGAAATAATGCTCGAAGACCCAACAACAACGGCCGCGGGACAAACGCAGCCCCACGACACAACAACCCCAATAACAACCAAAGAAAGGGACATGTTAATCATGTGACGTTTGAGGAAGCCCAGAATGCACCGGACATCGTGTTTGGTATGTTCCCTGTCAACACAATTAATGCTACAGTTTTATTTGATTATGGAGCTTCCCATTCGTGCATCTCTAAAAGATTTGCCTTGAAGAATCAATTTTCTTTTTCGCCGTTGGAAAATTCAATGGTTATTCAGTCCCCGGGATCAAAGCAAAGTACACAACGGTACTGCAAGGATGTGAACATTGACATCAAAGGAACTAAGTTTTTAGCCAACCTTATTGTGTTGGAAGCAGTCGACCTGGACGTCATTCTGGGAATGGACTGGTTGACTAGAAATAAAGGTTTTATAGACTGCTACAGCCATACAGTAACTCTCACAGACTATCAAGGGAAAACAGTAAAGGTTGGTACAAGGAGAATGTCCACCTTGCCGGGAAAATTAAATCGAGTGGACATGACAGACTTATGCAAAGTTCCTGTGGTATGTGAATATCTAGACGTATTCCCTGAGGAGCTACCAGGCATGCCACCGGATCATGAGATTGAGTTCGTTATTGAACTAGCACCCGGAACGGCACCCATCTATAAGAAGCCATACCACATGGCCCCAACAGAGCTGGTTGAGCTAAAGAAGCAAATCAAGGAGTTATTGGAGAAGGGTTATGTCCGACCTAGCTCGTCACCATGGGGATCACCGGTATTATTCGCCAAGAAAAAGGATGGTACCTTAAGGTTGTGTATCGATTATAGGGCACTCAACCTGGTCACCATCAAAAATAAATATCCACCACCACGGATCAATGACTTGTTCGACCAACTGGCTGAAGCCAAGGTGTTCTCAAAAATAGACTTGAGATCAGGCTACCACCAATTAAGAATCCGACCGTCAGATGTACGAAAGACTGCCTTTACCACCAGATATGGATTATATGAGTTCACTGTGATGCCTTTTGGATTAACCAATGCTCCTTCTTATTTTGTGCATCTCATGAACAAGGTCTTTATGAAATACTTGGATAAGTTTGTGGTTGTGTTCATTGATGATATACTTATTTATTCCAAGACACCAGAAGAACATGAGCAACATCTTCGAATAGTCCTCGAGGAATTATGGAAAAATCAACTCTATGCCAAATTCAGTAAGTGTGAATTTTGGTTACGAGAAGTTGGCTTTCTAGGACATGTTCTGACACAGGATGGAATAGCAGTGGACCCAAGCAAGGTAAAAGATGTTTTGGGATGGAAGGAACCCACCAGCGTAACTGAGGTCAGAAGTTTTCTTGGTTTGGCTGGCTACTACCGACGGTTTATTGAAGGGTTCTCCACTATAGCCAAACCCATGACTCAGTTGCTCAAGAGAGATAAAAAGTTTGAATGGACCGAGGCATGCGAAAAAAGTTTCCAGGAGTTAAATAAGAGATTAACAACTGCACCCGTTCTGACTGTGCCTGATGTACACAAATTTTTTGATATATACTGTGACGCATCCGGAAAGGGCATTGGGTGTGTCTTGATGCAAAAAACAAAGGTCGTAGCATATGCTTCAAGGCAACTACGATGACATGAAGAGAATTATCCTACCCATGACTTGGAAGTGGCAGCCGTGATACATGCACTCAAGGAATGGCGACATTACCTCCTTGGTAACCGATGTGAGATATACACGGATCACAAAAGCCTAAAGTATATCTTCACCCAGCCAGAACTGAACCTACGGCAACATCGCTGGCTCGAATTAATTAAGGACTATGATGTGGGAATTCATTACCACCCAGGTAAAGCAAATGTTGTGGCAGACGCCCTCAGTCGAAATCCATGCATCGACAATGACAGTGTGCGATTTCCACAGCATGAGTTCAACCAGGAGTTTGCCAAACTCAACATGGTTCTAGTTACGGAAGTTCTCAAAGAAGCAGAAACAAAAGTGAAACTTATTCGGGACAGATTGAAAACAGCTCAGAGCCATCAGAAGAGCTATTATGACCAGAAACATCGTCAGGTCAGTTTTGAACCTGATGAGTATGTGTACCTCAAGGTATTCCCAATGAGAGGACTATAGAGATTTAAGGTCAAATGAAAGCTAGCACCATGGTTTGTTGGACCATTTAGAATTATTGCAAGGAGAGGCAGGGTTGCCTACCAACCAAAGCTACTAGCAGAATTGTCAGATGTTCATGATGTGTTCCATGTATCACAACTAAGGAGATGTGTTAGCAACCCGGACAAACAAGTCCAACACCAGGACCTGGATCTTCAACCAGACCTTACATATAAGGAGCGCCCGATAAAAATCTTCGAGGAGTCTGAACGGAGGACCCGGCAGAGCGTGATAAAATTTTACAAGGTTCAGTGGAGCAATCATACCGAGGAAGAAGCAACTTGGGAAAGAGAGGATCACCTCAGGACTGAATATCCGTACCCGTTTGAGGGACAGCTGAAATCTCGGGGATGAGATTTTTCGTAAGAGGGGTAGGTGTTGTAACACCCCAAAATTAACCCTTGGTTTTTTTAAATGGTTTCTTTATTTGGATGAGTTTTTTGGTTTGGTTATTTTGTCTAACATCAAAAGCATTTCTTATGTTAGAAGAATTTTTGTGGCATTTAAAAATATTCCAAGGATTTGGTCACTTCACTCTTTTCAGACACTTCTAACTCATCCCAAAAATCTATTCTGTCACTATAAATTCCTATCCTAGTCTTCCTCACTTTCTAGGACAGTGTCCAACACCCCACTTCTCCAAAAAAATATTTTTCCTCATATTTAATAAATTCCCAAGGTGGAATTTATATTTATCAAGGTTTCTTTGGTTCACAAAGGAACCACATTCTAGGTGACTCGTCTGCATCCACAAGTATTACACCAGAAACTAGACAGTACCCACAACCCATTTCACCAAAAAATGGGGTTCCACAGTTCGAGATGTTCAAATTCCATGCAATTCAAATTTGGACCAGATTTACATTTCATGGTCAAAACCCAATTTTCCTTGCTCCAAAAATTCTGAAATTTGGCCAGACACTCTCTTATGAACCAAATCATCACCACAAATATTCTCAAAATTTTCTAAGATGCCTAGAGCTCTCTGGCATTTCATCAAACACATGGTGTGCACTGTTCATCGCTGTCAAAATGTTCAGTAAATTCATAAACGGACAGAAGTTCAGAGAGGGGGGCGAGATTGATGCCGTGCACTGCACTCCACCGCATCCCCTCCTCGTCCGCGCCTCTTCTCCTCATTAATGTGTCACCGGGTCACCTCTAGTCGGCCGCTCGACGACGCTAGAACAGTTGCTGGCCGGTGCACCTACCACCGACCTCGGCAGCGGCGGCCGAACAAGATCAGCACGGCCACCGGCCGCCTTCACCCCCCTACAGCTCCCCTGCCTACCTCCTCTCCACGTGGCGCGTCCTCTACGGCGTGACCGACCGCCCAAGCCACCCCGTGCCCGTCTGCCAGTCGCCGGAGATGGACACCGCCGCCACACCCATGCAAACATCCCGCTGTGGATAAGGCCACAGAGCTCATGGACGTCGCGCTGGCGCTTCTGGAGTATTCCCTCGACCTCATCCACTCCTCACCGGCCCCGACCGTCGTCCAAACCTACCTCGTCGGCCAGAATAACTCCGACGCGATCCACTCTGCCACCGACCTACTCGGACCACCTATAAAAGGCCACCCCTAGCCCCGTTCTTCATCCACACCACTCCACCACCATCTCAATCGATCTCCCACACACCACCTCGACCTCGAGAAGGTCTTCTTCCCCGGCTTCGACTACCGATCCGCCGCCACCCTTCCTGATCAACACGACGCCACTACTCCACCTCCACCTCCAAAACTCTGCCAGTAGCCCACTGATCCACCATGTGATCGTTTCCGCGCTTCAATTTGACAACCGGAGCCCTCTCTAGCGAAGCCCACAACCACCCGACGCCGCCGTCCGCCAGAGTCGACCTCGCCGTCGTTCTGGTGCTCGCCGGCGACCACCACCACTACCCACCGAAGCGGGGTGCCAGCCCGAACGCGTCCCTACCATCGCCGCCTCCTGAAACGCCGGCGATCGCCGCTGGTGACCACCGCCTCCCCTCTGTACACACGCGCGTAAAGCGCGTTTGAATTTCAAACCTGACGGGTGGGGCCCACCCGTCAGTATTCTGTTCTTTTTTGTTATTTTCGAAAGCGTCTTTTCCGGGTTTACGCTTTCTTCCCTTGGAAGCGTATTAATCGCCGAGGCGTTTTCACTTATTACCGCAGGGACCCGCTGGCAATTATTCTGTTACAGAGAGGTCCCTGGTTTTGAATCCTTAATAACGTTTAAACCACAGATCAGTTTCAATTGTTTCTTTTTCTGAAAATTTTGCTTTTCACTCTAGTTGATTTTAGTATTTATTTAGAAATAGTTTGAGACAACTTTTTGTGCGGTTGCAAAAAATGGGTTGAATTTGGACTTTTATTTTGGTCAAGGCAAGCATTATTGGACTTGGGTTATAATGAATTACCTGCATGGTTGCATCAGAGTGGTTTTGCACCATATAGTAGTAATAGTAGAAGCATGCATCGGTCACGTCAATTTGAGCACTATTGCATGGACCCTGTTGCATGTCATGTGAGCACTATTTCACTCTTCAGGTATTTTGCTAACGTATGAATGTGGAAAGAATCGAGGAGTGTATCTCCTACCTTGGACGTGCCGATGGGCACGGACTGTGTTACGACACGACGGTGTCACTGTGGCATGTGAGATATGCCAGTCTTAATAACAACACCTCCTGAGTCGACCTAGAATCGAGTCTTGTTCAATTAAGCCTAACTACACACCGTGCTGGCACTTGTCTTCCCGCAAGGGGAGTGCGATTTAGTAAGTTGTTAACCCCTTTCCGTCTACACACCACTTAGAGAGGCCACGATGAGGGTTCCACGGCCATGGACTAATGCCAGTCATCGGGTCAGGGGCATGGGTGTATCCGGCTGGGCCGAGAGGGGGGCACCCCTTGTAATCCGCGCGTATTAATAGTGATCCCATGCTAGTCGAAACGATGGTCTCCCCGACTTAGAGTTTTTCTTGAAAGATGCTTTGGGTGATTCCTGGCATCCGGAAAGTTATTCTGGTGTGTGCTGGTCAGGTGTGTTTCCAACCCAAAAGCCGTAATGGAAATTAGTCAAGGTCTAAGCATTGGCTATAGGAATTCCACACATGTGGATAAAGAGTACACCCTCTGCAGCGTTACATCTATTTGAATAGCCGTGTCCATGGTCAAGGGCACAGTTGGGAAGGGTCAAGTATCGGCCCTGGTGTCGGTCTTTGGAGAAAAATAATTAAATTGAGCTTGATCCATCTTGCAGGGTAATTATAAGCACCACTGAGGCTGCCATGAATAATATTGTTATGCATATTATTGATGTGATGGACTAACCCGGTTATCTTATTCAATTGTACTGAGTGTCACTTGGGATGGCTAGACTACCCGGATACTCAGTTTTATTTTCAAGACCTTACGTGGGGTTGCTTGAGTTCTAGGGCGGTCTTGTCTCGTCCGATTCTCTTTTAGACACCCGTTTGACATTTCTTTTCAAGACCTTATGAGACTTCGCTTTCACACACCTCTTTGGCATTTTTCCTGAAATTTCTCGGGCGGTCTAACGCCCGATGTTCCACTTTAAATTTCTTGGCTATCACTACTGTTATTTGATTAGTTATCCACGTCAGATCCACATTATCATGTCATGATTTAATTCCAGTCAACATGTGCACCTGGTCGCCCGCGGCCTTTTAATTCAAACAGTGGCTACCTCGCCGACGCTGCGGATTCACGCGGACCAGCTAAACCGCCATCTGCAGTTGCAACTGCACCTCAGAGCGGTCGCCGTGAGTTGCCTTCGACAAGTCGCTGGCGGGTCGCCCCCTGCCCTGCTCCCACCTAGCGTCATCACTTCCTCTTACTCTGTGCGCTCGCGCTGAACCGGCCATGGTCGCGCCTCTCCAACTCGCCGCTGCCGCGGACGCACCTCGTCGACCCGCCGGATTAAGCCGGCCCAGTCGCCGCTGCCGCCGACGCACCTCATCGACCCGCCGGATTAAGCCGGCCCAGTCGCCGTAGACCCCGCGTCTGCTCCGGCGCCTTGCGACACCGCTGCACGGCCCCGGACTGCTCGAGCACCAATCGCCTCGCGTTATGCCTCGCGGTGTGCCCGCGGTCCCTCCCTTTCGCTCTGCTCCGCCCAAAATCCCGTGCTGCACCTGTCGCTGCGGCTTGCGCCCGATTCGCCCGGCCTGGGCCTGCCCCACGCGGCGCCCGCGGTGCGCATCTGCCAGCCATGCCCGTGCGCGCACTGCTGGGCCGGCGCGGCGCTCTGCTCCGTCCGCTTCCGCGAGCTCGAGATCCTCGTCGTGTGCTCTGGCACGCACTTGTTGCGCCCGCGCCTAGACGCCGGGTCGCCGCGGCCCCTCTGCTCCGGCCCCGTTGGCCCTGGCCGGATTCCGCCGCGCCCGGCGGCCCCCCTGCACGCGCGGCTCTGACTGCGTCCCCGCACGTGCTCCTGCCCGGGCCGCCTCGCGCAAAAGTCGTCCGCTCCGGTCCTCCGTCGCTGCCTCGCGCCTGCACCCGGGGTCACTCCTCCGCGCGCCATCTCCGAGCACGAACTCTGCCGCCTACAAGCTGTTGCGCCCTCGGCTGATTGAGCAGCCCCCTCTCATTCAACTACGTATGGCTGTGTATACGCACAAGCCCAGAGTAAATTCCCAGCGGCGGTAGCGGGCAAAACAAGGTGTTTTTGTGTCGGCATTTTTTTCTATGTGAAGGCAAATTTGTTCAATCAGAATAGATGGAGTACTACTCCCTGGTGTAAAGACCAAGGTGCTGTTTGGTTTTGTAGTCCCAACTAAAAAGTCCCTAGTTTCTCCTAGTCCCTTCTTAGAGATTATTAAATGACCATGTTGCCTCTAATATATAAAAAAATAATAATCAAACAACACCATGGAGTGGCGGACCAATGGGTGCATTGAGAGGTATTGTTGGAAAAGTCCCAAAAAGAATCTTCTTGAGAGTTTTCTTCATTTAGGCCCAAATGCTTAATTTAATCTCTAAAAAGTCCCTTCGTTTGGTAAAAAAATCTTTAAAAGAGACTTTTTCTAGTCCCTACACGAAAAAGTCCCTGAAAACAAACACCCCAAGTCAGGCAAGTCAATTTGCACTTTTTAAATAGAAGTATCTGTTTGCTACAAGGAAAGGTAAATCCTGCGAAGGCACAAATCCCCAGGTTAATTATTGCCTACAAATTCACCTCACGTGAAGGCCTAGGCTACTTGACTATTTCTCAATGGTCAAAGCTATATTCGGTCTGCTCATAAAGATCAAGCTGAAAAAAATGTTTGACAAACGAAGGATCACGTGGATGTTATGCTACATCATATCAGCAAAGTTCATTGTGCATATACTATTCAGTATATGATATCAGCATATGCGTTTATCTGACAAAATCAGGTGTTATCCTTCTTATATATTTTATTAGTATATTTTAATTCCTTTGAGCATCATTACACTGCCTTGTTGGTGTTTTTATATACAGGTAAAATTATTGTTATATTGTGGGGATGGAGCACGCATTGGCAAACGTTCTGACTTGGCGTTTCGTCCGTGCCACACTACCCGATGAACGGATGAGCACAAGTTGCCGCTCCAGTGGCCCGGTTTACATCAACTCGCTCGTCCGCTCTTGCGGCCGGTTCACACGTCTGCGCCGGTTTACAACACGGGGGGCAACTTGCTCGTTCACACTGGCTTACAACGCCATGACAGGATCATCTGCCTGCTCCTACGGTCGACTCGGCCGTAATTGATTTCAGCTTCACTGTGGTGATGATCAACTCCACGGTGGATAATTACTGGCCTGGCGTATCAGGCCGTCAGAAAATTTCCGATTTAAAAAGAAGGATTCCGGTTCAAAATCCGGTTGAAGAGTCATCTCTCTCCAAGCTTTGAAGCTCTCAATATCCGGTCCAAGAATTTCCGGTTCAAGAAGAGTATTATTTCTCGCAAAGTTCGAGCTCTCAGAAAAAGTGAAGGGACCAAAGAGAGTCTGCTGCACAGCACAGCTCAAACATAGGTACCCCTTGAGCACAGCTCACAGTATCATTTGGGGGCTTGGTTGTATTCGAACCATAGCTACACCTCTTGATCCGGCTATCACGCCAAGTATTATCATAAGGGGTCAAAGAGAGTTTGCTGCACAACACAGCTCAAACATGGGTATCCCTTGAGCACAACTCACAGTATCACTTGGGGGCTATGTTCGAACCATAGTCACACCTCTTGTTAGGCTTAAAGCCACCAGCGGAATCACTTGGGGGCTCTGGTCGTATCCGAACCATAGCTTATACCCTCTTGATCAGCATAAGGGCACCGGGAAAATCACTTGGGGGCTTGGTCGTATCCGAACCATAGCTACACCTCTTGATAGGCATAAGGACACCAAGGAAAATCACTTGGGGGCTATGGGTTCGAACCATAGTTACACCTCTTGATAGGCATAAGGGCACTAGGAAAATCACTTGGGGGCCGGCTTGGTCATATTCGAACCATAGTTACACCTCTTGATCGGCGCAATGCGACAATTATGACTACTTGGGGACTCTGGTCGTATCCGAACCATAGCTTAAACCCTCTTGATCATACACATACATCATCATATATTGCATCATACGTTGCATCATCATTACGTCATCATAGCATGTATCATATGTGCATAGATATATCGGTTTATATGACAGGAATCGGTTTTCAAACCAAGTTATATTATTCAAAATCTTTAATAGCCAACACGGTTGGATTTTAATTATGGTTATCAATAACCAGTATTATGATTAAGATTTTCAAAGTCTCTTTAGCGCAATGGCTATCATATTATCAATGGATATGATTTATTCTACAATGGAAGGAATAGTCCCGAGTCGCTGCAGGCTTACGACCCGGCACTTGGTGGCTACATTATGCAAGTTGGGATTACATCAAATACACAAGTCTCATGTCGCTGCAAGCATGCACCATGACACTTGGGGCTAATGCAATGTCATTGTTTGCTCACCTTATTGAAGACCGGACTCATCACATCGTAATGAGCCAGCCCTTGGGGGATACCAATTTCTCCTGTCAACAATTCAAGGTACAAAGCTTTTAATCCATTATATTGAAGGGTCCACTGCTCAGTTGGTAAAGCACAAGGCTTTAACCTTGTGGACGTGGATTCAAGCCCCATGATGGGGGTTACATCATATGATGTTATTTTCATTGAAGAATATATCAAGTCCTAGCTCAATATTATCTTATTGAGCCGGCCCTTGGGGGCTACACATTGCTGCTCAATTTTACATGATCATATTTACAAAGTCCCTGCTCATTATTGCATAATAACCCGGCCCTTGGGGGCTACACTGGTTGAAGTTTTTATGAGCATAAGGCAATTTCAAGTCCCAGGTTGCTGCAAGCATGACAACCCGGCCCTTGGGGGCTACATATGTGGAATACTCAGTTCTGACTGGTGATTGAGATGAACAACCTGGATTTCTTCAAGCTTGTGACATTCATATTGAAGCAAGTCTTAAGCTGTTGCTATGCTACCTTCTTAAGGCTTGGGGGCTACAAGTGATAGGCATATAAGAGGTATATTTTCAAAACTGATGTTAACAAACAGTTCTGATCCGGTGCCATCAATATTCTTAAACCGGCAATTTTGGCAATGGTAAATCGGTAAAGTTTTACATTCTTAAACCGGAAAGTTCTACATTCTTAAACCGGCTGAAGATCAAATGAGTATTTCAAAAGCCAATATTTTTATTAAGCATTGGGAGCTGAAGTCAAAGGAGTTATTCTTCACAATATTCCTCTGTGACAAACCAATGTCAGCAAATTGATTATGAAGCTGGTCTATTGACTCGAATTTTATAGAATAAGGAAGTGACAAGGACTTAAGGATAATCAAGATCAGTTTAACATGGATAAATCCAAATTAAACTGGGGGCTAATGTCGGGGATATACCCCATGGTATGATCCGGCTGGAGTTATAACCCGGCTGGGACTTAGTAAACCGGCAGGTGTTAAGGCAGGTGGTAAACCGGTTGGTGTTAAGTCAGACGGTAAACCGGCTGACAGTTAAGACAGACAGGTAAAACAGACAGTTAACTGAGACAGTAAACTGGCAGGTTGTTAAATCGGCTGACAGTTAAGACAGGAGTTAAGTCAGATGATAACTCAGCAGACATTCTTAAACCGGCAGACCGTCTTAAACCGGCACCAGTTAACTCCTGGCAGACTATCTTAAACCGGCACCAGTTAACTCCCGGCAGGCAGTGGTAACTGGGTTGCCAGGAGTTATGAAGCCCGAGACGTTATGAAGCCCAAGATGTTAAGAAGGCCAAGAAGAGAAGTCATAATAGTTAAGTCTTAAGTCCGAGTTGGACTCTACATGTAACCCACCCCTTCGACATATATAAGGAGGGGTAGGGCTCCCCAAAGAGGGAGAAGGAAGGAGAAAACAATCTTAAAGGGTTAGGGTTAACTGGGAGAGCCGGTTTACAGCGACTTCCTCATGATCATAATGAGAGATAGCCTCAAACAGCACGTAGGGTTGTTACCGGATGATGTTTCCCGAGGCCTGAAGCTGTCTAAACCTTTGTCTTGCGTTGCGTCTCTCGATTCCACTCAACCCCTCTCAACCTACCACATAGATGTGTTGGCCTCACGACTAAGTCCTCACACTAGGACATCTGCCGTGACAATTCCATGACAATGAGCATTTGCATTCGTTATACCTTCTATTCATAATGTTTGCGAGTACATTCCAACGTACTCACAGGCTTGTCCCTGGCTATTGTCTTGGCCAGACCTGGAGGAGGACGAGCTTGTAGAGGAGGACTGCGCTAGCGAGCCCAACGCGTAGAAGTGTTCCCAGTCAGTCACCTGTGGATTTGGAGTCTACCACATGTATCATACACTAGTGCTTCCGCTACACAAATAAAATAGTCAAGCCTCACCCTGACGCTTGGCTTACTTTATTGTATCGGTGCTATATCACCTCACCCACTGTCATATTCCACCGCCACCTGTTTTACAAGTTTGTACCAGATTATAGAGCACTTTGGCTCAACCCGATGTAATATTATGTATGTACTGGTTATCTATATCAAGGAAGTCCACCAGCAGTCCTGATCTTGGGGCTGGTGAGACTTTGGGCTATTCTGTACGGAAGTGAGCCTGACAAAGACCTTCTTCTTGATAACATCCTCGGGCATACCTGCAAGCTTAAAAATCCACAAACTTCATCCACATAGATTAGGTGCAAATCGGGAGGCAACGTTCCATCACCTGTGAAAGGATTAGCTAGCAGTTTCTCTATCATACCCGAAGGAATTTCAAAGTAAACATTTTCAGTAGGTTCAGTAGGTTGAGGAGCAACTCTTTGCTCTACTGGTCGGGGTGAAGAAACCCCGGACAAGCCCCTCAAAGGATTATGTTCCATAGTAACAAGTGACAATAAATGTCAGCACACTATATAAATCTTTGCTTACCAAATTCCACATACCAAAGGTGTTTCACTCCCCGGCAACGGCGACAAAAAAGATTCTTGATGACCCACAACTGTAGGGGATCTATCGTAGCCTTTTCGATAAGTAAGAGTGTCGAACCCAACGAGGAGCAGACGGAAATGATAAGCAGTTTTTAGTAACGTATTCTCTCCAAGCATTGAAATTATCGGTAATAGATAGTTTTGTGATAAGGTAATTTGTAACGGGTAACAAGTAATAAAAGTTAATAAGGTGCAGCAAGATGTCCCAATCCTTTTTGTAGCAAATGACAAGCCTGGACAAACTCTAATATAAAGGAAAGCGCTCCTGAGGACACATGGGAATTATCGTCAAGCTAGTTTTCATCACGTTCATATGATTCGCGTTCGGTACTTTGATAATTTGATATGTGGGTGGACCGGTGCTTGGGTACTGTCCTTTCTTGGACAAGCATCCCACTTATGATTAACCCCTATTGCAAGAATCCACAACTACAACAGAATTATTAAGGTAAACCTAACCATAGAATGAAACATATGGATCCAAATCAGCCCCTTACGAAGCAACGCATAAATTAGGGTTTAAGCTTCTGTCACTCTAGCAACCCATCATTTACTTATTACTTCCCAATGCCTTCCTCTAGTCCCAAACAATGGTAAAGTGTCATGTAGTCGACGTTCACATGACACTACTAGAGGAAAGACAACATACATCTCATCAAAATATCGAATGAATACCAAATTCACATGACTACTTATAGCGAGACTTCTCCCATGTCCTCAGGAACAAACATAACTACTCACAAAGCATATTCATGTTCATAATCAGAGGGGTATTAATATGCATAATGGATCTGAACATATGATCTTCCACCAAATAAACCAACTAGCATCAACTACAAAGAGTAATCAACATTACTAGTAACCCATGGGTACCAATCTGAGGTTTTGATACAAAGATTGGATACAAGAGATGAACTAGGGTTTGAGAGGAGATGGTGCTGGTGAAGATGATGATGGAGATTGACCCCCTACCGATGAGAGGATCATTGGTGATGAGGATGGTGCTGATTTCCCCCTCCCGGAGGGAAGTTGCCCCGGCAGAACAGCTCCGCTCGAGCCCTAGATTGGTTCCGCCAAGGTTCCACCTCGTGGCGGCGGAGTTTCGTCCCGTGAGCTTGCTTATGATTTTTTCCTCGACGAAAGACTCCATATAGACAAAGATGGGCATCAGAGGGCCACCAGGTGGCCCATGAGGCAGGGGGGCGCGCCCAGGGGGTAGGGCGCGCCCCCACCCTCGTGGATGGTGGGTGGCCCCCCTCCGGTACTTCTTTTGCCCAATATTTTTTTGCCACATCCCTAGTTCTAGTATGCTCTGAGCTAGCTAGTCATGTGTTGCATCATGTTTAAATTCAAATGAAATTTGAATTGAGGAATTTTCAAAGCCTCAGAAACCTTTTAAAAATGATCAACATTAAAATCTTCTCAAAGAAGCCCAAGAAAATGTTCCTGTTAAACCTTGAAAAATATTGGCAAGAATAAAATTCAAACCAATATTTTTGGAGGCTTTAAAATAATTATTTTGGGCCTTTGAATTAAATTAATAACATATTTGAGTTGGACTTATTTCTGTTATATAAGAGGTAAAGTTCAAATAATTTTTGTAAGTTTGCATGTGGCCTTGGACAAGTTTCCTGAGCTCACATAAAAATTTACAGAAAGTTCTAAATGATTTGATGCTTCAAATCAAATCAAACAAATTATAGAAAATAGAAAATAGACAAGAAATGAAAGAGAGAGAGGAACCTCACCTGGGCTTACCTGGCGGCCCAGCAGAGGCCCAACCCACTGGCCTCTGCTAGTCATCTCCCTCCTCACGCCAGGAGGACAGGAGCGCATGGCCGCGGCGCGCTGGCACGCGCCTCGCTAGCTCCTGCTTGCCGCCGATGGCTTGGATGCCTCCACGAGTGCCACGCCACCTCCCCGACCCCCCTCTCACTTCTCCCTCGCTCTCTGGACCTCCCTCCCCCTCGCTCCTCTGCTTTCCCCCCCATGGCCGAGCATGCCCGTCGCCGCCGCTCGCTGTTGCCACGGCCACTGGCCCTCCCTCGCCCATCCAACGTGCTCGAGAGCTCCGCCACGCCGTCCCCGTATACCCCACCGAGCCACGTGAGCTGGGAAGCACCGCAACGCCCTCGACATCATCGTCTTCTACATTGGGCCACCGAGATCGCTGGCGCCTATCCGCGCCACCCGGGTCGTCCCCGGCCCCGCCGTCTACACCTTTCACCTCGCCATGAGCTTCTCTCCTTTTACCCCCACGTCCCCTTCCTCTAGGTCATCCCGTAGCCGCTGCTCACCGAGCTCCCGCACCGCCGTCCGCCATGGCCGATGGGCGCGCTGCTGCCGAGCACCTCTAGACGCCCTGCGCTGCCTAGCGTGCCCCTGGAGTGCCCAGGAACCCAGCACAACCCTCTCTTCGCTCACTAGCCGCCCGCAACGCAGCGCCCGCGCAACTCCGAACTCCGAACTCTGGCCGCCGCCTAGCTCGCTGCTACCATCACCACAGACCACCGCAGCTCCGCCTGCCTGCTTCTTCATATGCGTGCAAGCTTCAGCTCGCCGTAGAGACCAACCGCGTCGCAAACGGCCGCCTGTAGCGCGAGCCCGAGCAACTCCGGCGAGCCTCTGCCACGAGAGATGGTCGCCGGCGCTTAATCCAGCGATGATGACATGGCTCCGTCATTAGAGGCTAATCCCTTAATTAGCCACCTCACAGGCACAGACAGTGGGCTCCACCACGGGGTCAAACCCAGTCAGCGCTGGTTTTGACCGGGATTAGTCCCCATGTCACTGACGTGTGGACCCCACATGTCAGGTTTGACCCCGACTGGCCTTGTTGACCAGCTGACGTCAGCATGACCTAGAGCTGACGCAGTAAGCATTTTCTGGAATATTTCTAATTCAAAAATGATTTGGAAATTTCAGAAAATGTTGCAGACTTTGAAAAATCATAGAAATTCAACCGTAACTCCAAATGAAATAAATTATATATGAAAAATTATCAGAAAAATTCAAGGAATCCATCTGTACCATGTTCATGCATGTTTGAGCAAGTTAACCTCACTATTTAGGATGAAACATGATTAGGGAAAATTTTATAATAGGTTTGGAGTTGGATTTTGATATAGTTTTGAATTGCACTTCAATTAAAATGACTTTCTGTTGCATTAGCCCAAAACACATTTATATTGCCATGTCATAGCATGCATCATATTGTTGCATATCGTCATGTGTTGATCCAGTGATGAATTCGATGACACCGATGAAGAGCTATACTATCTTCAGAAGTGCCAGGCAGGCAAAACCCCCTTGGTCATTCCGATACAATCTCACTCTCTCGCTCCTGCTCTCTTTTACTGCATTAGGACAACAACGTTTAAACTGTTACATGTTGCGGTAGCTGAACCCCTTTCCTCTGCATGACCTGTCATTACCACAGTAAATAGATGAAACCCACTAGCATGAGTAGGAGTTGTTTGAGCCCTGATGTGCCTACTCATTCATGTTTGTTTGTCATGCCTGCTACTGCTTAGAGTTGAGTCAGGTCTGATTCATCGGGGATGAATTGGAATGTGGTGAACATGTCCTGCCGTTGAGAGCTAAGTGTGTGAACACAATTTGGTAAAGGTAGCGGTGAGAGGCCATGTAGGAGTACATGGTGGGTTGTCTCATTGCAGCCGTGCTCAGGAACTGAGTTCTGTGTTTGTGATCCATGAACAGTTACTACCACACATTGGGTTCCGGTAACTCGACCCCTCTTGACTTATTAATCCACTCGATCTCTGTCCAGGAGTTGCAACTAGTTTCTGGTGTTTGTAGGTAGTGTTAGTAGTCTACCAAGTGGCACCCGGTACAGGTGGGCTTGGGACAGACTAGGCACAGTGGCCCGGTGTACCAAGTGGCACCCGGATGGTGGGCTTGGGAACCCTGTACACATCGTTTGGGGCCGTGAGCGACACCCCGGCCGGATCTCCTTGCGGATGGAACCCGAATAGGCGATAAACCTGGACTAGAGACTTGTTGGTTAGTCAGGTCGTGGCCGACTCCCTCGCCAGGCTTCCGCTTGAAGGTTGCCGAGATACACGACGTGTACATGGTGGTAAGTGGCGAGAGCGTGTGTGAAGAAGTACACCCCTGCAGGGTTATCATTATCTATTCGAATAGCCGGATTCCTCGGATATGGAAACTTGGACCCCTTTCATAGTTCATAGACAAGTGAAAGTGGATACTCTAAAACTCGTAAGATAAGCGTGAGTGCTATGGATGGCGTTCTCGCAGGGAGACGGGAGCGGATCCATAGTGGTGTATTGGTATGGTGAATTTGTGGACTCGTGTGCGCCACCTCAAAAGAGTTACTTGCAGTCGTAGTTCAGGTTAGCCACTGAGTCAAAGATGGCTAGCTGCAGTTAAACTCCACCACCTCCTTTGTTGATACTGATGCATATGTAGTTAGTTCTGATGTAAGTCTTGCTGGGTACATTTGTACTCACATTTTCTTAATTTATGTTTTGCAGATGGACTTCAGTCTCGCTAGTAGTTTCCACGTGGACTTCGACGTTTAGCTTGTTACCTCAGCTACGATCTTGTACCCTTGGGAGGGTCTTGTAGATAGCCAGGCTTCTGAGCCTTCTTCATTTGTAGTTGTCTGTACTCAGACAAGTTAAGCTTCCGCATGTGCTTGTTGCTTGTATGCTCTGTATGTTGGGTCATGAGACCCATGTTTGTAATATCTCGCTCCTCGGAGCCTAATGAATAATACTTTGAGTCGTAGAGTTTTGTTGTGATGCCATGTTGTATTTACACATATCGAGCATATTGTGTGTATGATTGAAATGCTTGGTATGTGTGGGATCCGACAACCTAGTTGTTTATCCTTGGTAGCCTCTCTTATGGGGAAATGTAGTCTTGTGCTTCCATGAGCCAAGGTACTCTGCTACAGCCCGGTTCACCGGAGTCCTGCTAGCCCCACACTACTGCTCCGGAACACTTGACTGGCCGGCATGTGTTTCACTTCGTTCCTGTGTGTGTGTCCCTTCGGGGAAATGTCACGTGGTGACATCCGGAGTCCTGCCTAGCCTGCTACAGCCCGGTTCACCGGAGTCCTGTTAGCCCAGTGCTACAGCCCGGATTCGCACGCTGCTGACCGACATGCTCGATGTTGATTCATGTATGCCTGTCCCCGCAAGTTAGTGCCACTTTGGGTTCACGACTAGTCATGTCGGCCCGGGTTCCCCGTCATATGGATGCTAGCGACACTATCATATATGTGAGCCAAAAGGCGCAAACGGTCCCAGGCCATGGTAAGGCGACACCCGTGGGAATACCGTGCGTGAGGCCGCAAAGTGATATGAGGTGTTATCGGCTAGATCGATGTGACTTGGAATCGGGGTCCTGACATTTTATATATTCTGAAAATAATTCCCGTGGAGTTTCAGGACTTTTGGAGTTGTGCAGAATAGGTCTCTAATATTTGCTCCTTTTCCAGCCAAGAATTCCATCTTCCGACATTCTCCCTCTTCGTGTAAACCTTGTAAAATAAAAGAGAATAGGCATAAGTATTGTGACATAATGTGTAATAACAGCCCATAATGCAATAAATATCTATATAAAAGCATGATGCAAAATGGACGTATCACCAGGCTTTGTATGGTGTCATATTTGTTACACTTTTTGTGCGAGATCTACTCAGTAAGTACACAGCTGTACTGATAGCCTCTCCCCTAAATATACTCGGAACACCTTTGCTCTTCAACGTGCTTCTTGCCATTGATACAACAGTTTGGTTCTGACGCTCTACAACACAGTTCTGCTGTGGTGAGTACGAAGTAGTGAGGATATGCCCAATGCCATTTTCATCACAGTAGTCGATGAATTTATTTGAGGTGAACTCCCCTCCCCTGTTAGTCCCCAAAGTCTTCAGATCAGAATTCACTAACTTCTCTCCTAATTTCCTGACCTTGTGAGTGCACGTAAAGCTTGATCTTTTGTTTTCAACAATTCTATCCACATAAATCTACTGAAATCATCTACTACCAACAGAAAATACCAAGTTCAAGCTTTACGTGCACTGCACAAGGTCAGGAAATTAGGAGAGAAGGTGTTCGTGGATGCTCAACTCTAAAATAGGTTGTAAAACAACTGAAATCATTCCAGAAGCTTTTCAACAATTCCAGCCACATAAATCTACTGAAATCAGCTAATACACTACTAACTTCAGAAACACAAATTTCAGTTACAGGACAACGATAAGTTCAGAAACACCAAGTTTCAGTTACAGGACATCAACAAGTTCAGAAAAACCAAGATTTAGTTACAGGACAACAACAAGTTCAGAAACACCAAGATTCAGTTACAGGACAACAACAAGTTCAGAAACACAAGATTCAGCTATAGGACAACAAGAAGTTCCACAAACTCCTGCGGGTGCCAAGTTACATTCAAGGAGCCCGGTGTGGGTGCTCGTCAAGGAATTTGGTAGCAGCCAGCATTAGTCGATGGGTCATGAGATGGTGCGGCAGGTGATACGTCCATTTTGCATCATGCTTTTATATCAATATTTATTGCATCATGGGTTGTTATTACACATTATGTCACAATACTTATGCCTATTCTCTCTTATTTTACAAGGTTTACACAAAGAGGGAGAATGTCGGAAGATGGAATTCTAGGCTGGAAAAGGAGCAAATATTAGAGACCTATTCTGCACAACTCCAAAAGTCCTGAAACTCCACGGAAGTCAGTTTCAGAATATATAAAAAATATTGGATGAAGGAAGAACCAGAGGGGGCCACCCACCATCCACGAGGGTGGGGGGCGCGCCCTACCCCCTGGGCGCGCCCCCTGCCTCATGGGCCACCTGGTGGCCCTCTGATGCCCATATTTGGCTATATGGAGTCTTTCGTCGAGGAAAAAATCATAAGCAAGCTCACTGGACAAAACTCTGCCGCCACGAGGTGGAACCTTGGCGGAACCAATCTAGGGCTCCGATGGAGCTGTTCTGCCGAGGAAACATCCCTCCGGGAGGGGGAAATCATCATCATCGTCATCAACATCGATCCTCTCAGTGGAAGGGGGTCAATCTCCATCAACATCTTCACCAGCACCATCTCATCTCAAACCCTAGTTCATCTCTTGTATCTAATCTTTGTCTCAAAGCCTTGGATTGGTACATGTGGGTTACTAGTAGTGTTGATTACTCCTTGTAGTTGATGCTAGTTGGTTTATTCGATGGAAGATCATATGTTCAGATCCTTTATGCATATTAATACCCCTCTGATTATGAACATGAATATGATTTGTGAATAGTTACGTTTGTTCCTGAGGACATGGGAGAATTCTTGCTATAAGTAGTCATGTGAATTTGGTATTCGTTCGATATTTTAATGAGATGTATGTTGTCTATCCTCTAGTGGTATCATGTGAACGTCAACTGCATGACACTTCACCATTTTTTGGGCCTAGAGGAAGGCATTGGGAAGTAATAAGTAGATGATGGGTTGCTAGAGTAACAGAAGCTTAAACCCTAGTTTATGAGTTGCTTCGTAAGGGGCTGATTTGGCCATATGTTTCATGCTATGGTTAGGTTTACCTTAATACTTCTTTTGTAGTTGCAGATGCTTGCAAGAGGGTTTAATCATACGTGGGATGCTTGTCCAAGGAAGGGCAGTACCCAAGCACCGGTCCACCCACATATCAAATTATCAAAGTAACGGACACGAATCATATGAACGTGATGAAAACTAGCTTGACGATAATTCCCATGTGTCCTCGGGAGCATTTTCCTTTATATAAGAGTTTTTCCAGGCTTGTCCTTTGCTACAAAAAGGATTGGGCCATCTTGCTACACTTTATTTACATTTATTACACCTTATTTACATCTTGCTGCGCCTTATTTACATTTATTACATTTCTAGGAGGGGGAAATCATCATCATCGTCATCAACATTGATCCTCTCAGCGGGAGGGGGTCAATCTCCATCAACATCTTCACCAGCACCATCTCATCTCAAACCCTAGTTCATCTCTTGTATCTAATATTTTTCTCAAAGCCTTAGATTGGTACACGTGGGTTACTAGTAGTGTTGATTACTCCTTGTAGTTGATGCTAGTTGGTTTATTCGGTGGAAGATCATATGTTCAGATCCTTTATGCATATTAATACCCCTCTGATTATGAACATGAATATTATTTGTGAGTAGTTACGTTTGTTTCTGAGGACATGGGAGAATTCTTGCTATAAGTAGTCATGTGAATTTGGTATTCGTTCGATATTTTGATGAGATGTATGTTGTCTATCCTCTAGTGGTATCATGTGAACGTTGACTGCATGACACTTCACCATTTTTTGGGCCTAGAGGAAGGCATTGGGAAGTAATAAGTAGATGATGGGTTGCTAGAGTAACAGAAGCTTAAACCCTAGTTTATGAGTTGCTTCGTAAGGGGCTGATTTGGCCATATGTTTCATGCTATGGTTATGTTTACCTTAATACTTCTTTTGTAGTTGCAGATGCTTGCAAGAGGGGTTAATCATACGTGGGATGCTTGTCCAAGGAAGGGCAGTACCCAAGCACCGGTCCACCCACATATCAAATTATCAAAGTAATGAACGTGAATCATATGAACGTGATGAAAACTAGCTTGACGATAATTCTCATGTGTCCTCGGGAGCGTTTTCCTTTATATAAGAGTTTGTCCAGGCTTGTCTTTTGCTACGAAAAGGATTGGGCCATCTTGCTGCACCTTATTTACATTTATTACTTGTGACCCGTTACAAATTACCTTATCAGAAAACTATCTGTTACCGATAATTTTAGTGCTTGCAGAGAATACCTTACTGAAAACTGCTTATCATTTCCATCTGCTCCTCGTTGGGTTCGACACTCTTACTTATCTAAAGGACTACAATAGATACCCTATACTTGTGGGTCATCAAGACTCTTTTCTGGTGCCGTTGCTGGGGAGTGAAGCGCCTTTGGTAGGTGGAATTTGGTAAGAAAAAATTTATATAGTGTGCTGAAATTTACTGTCACTTGTTACTATGGAACATAATCCTTTGAGGGGCTTGTTCGGGGTATCTTCACCCCCTCCACTAGAGCAAAGAGTTGCTCCTCAACCTACTGAACCTACCGAAAATGTTTACTTTGAAATTCCTTCGGGTATGATAGAGAAACTGCTAGCTAATCCTTTCACAGGTGATGGAACATTACATCCCGATTTGCACCTAATCTATGTGGATGAAGTTTTTGGATTATTTAAGCTTGCAGGTATGCCCGAGGATGTTATCAAGAAGAAGGTCTTCCCTTTATCTTTGAAGGGAAAGGCATTGACATGGTTTAGGCTATGTGATGATATGGGATCATGGAACTACAACCGATTGAAATTGGAATTTCATCAGAAGTTTTATCCTATGCATCTGGTTCATCGTGATCGTAATTATATATATAATTTTTGGCCCCGCGAAGGGGAAAGCCTCACTCAAGCTTGGGGGAGGCTTAAGTCAATGTTATATTCATGCCCCAATCATGAGCTCTCAAGAGAAATTATTATTCAAAAATTTTATGCTCGGCTTTCTCTCAATAATTGCTCCATGCTCGATACTTCTTGTACTAGTTCTTTTACGATAAAGACTATTGAATTAAAATGGGATTTATTGGAAATAATTAAATGCAACTCTGAAGATTGAGATCTCGACGAAGTTAAGGAGTCAGGTATAACACCTAAGTTTGATTGTGTTAAATCTTTTATGGATACCGATGTTTTCCGTGAATTTAGCACTAAATATGGACTTGACTCTGAGATAGTAGCTTCTTTATGTGAATCCTTTGCTACTCATGTTGATCTCCCTAAGGAGAAGTGGTTTAAATATAATCCTCCCATTGAAGTAAAAGTAGTTGCACCTATAAAATTTGAAGAAAAGAATATCACTTATAATGTTGATCCTGTTGTTCCTACTGCTTATATTGAGAAACCACCTTTCCCTGTTAGAATAAAGGATCATGGTAAAGCTTCAACTATGGTTGATAAGAGTAATACTAGAACACCTACACCCTCTAAGCAAATTAAAGTTGAACCTAGTGTTGCTATGGTAAAGATCTCTTGGCCGATAATATTGATGGGCATGTTATTTACTTCTGTGATGAAGCTGCTAGAATTGCTAGACCTGATACTAAAAATAAATATAGACCTGTTGTAGGCATGCCTATTATTTCTGTTAAAATAGGAGATCATTGTTATCATGGCTTATGTGATATGGGTGCTAGTGCAAGAGCAATACCTCATTCCTTATATAAAGAAATTATGCATGATATTGCACCTGCTGAGATAGAGGAAATTGATGTTACAATTAAGCTTGCCAATAGAGACACTATTTCACCAGTTCGGATTGTTAGAGATGTGGAAGTCTTGTGTGGGAAAGTTAAATATCCTGCTGATTTTCCTGTTCTTGGTTCCCCACAAGATAACTTTTGTCCCATTATATTTGGTAGACCCTTCTTGAATACTATTAATACTAGGATAGATTTCAAAAAGGATGTTGTTACTATTGGTTTGGGGGATATGTCTCATGAGTTTAATATTGCTAAATTTCGTAGACAACCCCATGATAAAGAATTTCCTAGTAAAGATGAAATTATTGGTCTTGCTTCTATTGTCGTGCCTCCTAATGATCCTTTAGAACAATATTTGCTCGACCATGAAAATGATATGTTTATGAATGAAAGAAGGGAAATAGATGAAGTATTCTTTAAACAGGGACCTATTTTGAAACACAACTTGCCTGTTGAAATCCTAGGGGATACTCCACCACCCAAGGGTGATCCCGTGTTTGAGCTTAAACCATTACCTGATACTCTTAAATATGCTTATCTTGATGAGAAAAAGATATATCCTATTATTATTAGTGCTAACCTTTCAGAGCAGGAAGAAGAGAAATTATTGAAAAATCTCAAGAAGCACTGTGCTGCTACTGGATATACTCTTGATGATCTTAAGGGCATTAGTCCCACTCTATGCCTGTCGGTGTGCAAAGTTAGGAGCTCTCCTTTTGCACCCCTTTACTTGTGCGCGAGAAGTCAGAGCCACGCCCACGACCACACTAAGCAGGGCAGAGGAGGGAAGCCGGAGCACAAGACAATCAAAGCAACGCCAAGACCAGAGACGCAAAGAGAGCGAGAGGGCAAGGTGGACTCCCCTGGCAAGACCCTTGCTGGGGTGGCTTCCGCAGCCTCGGCAAGATCCTTGCTGGGGCAACTTGCCTGATGCCAGCAGAGTGCGCCACCCTTGAGTCCAAGGGGTTCCAACACCATCAACCATATTGGAGCCAAGGCTTGGGAGGCACCTCCGTGGTGGCATGCAGATCTTTGTAGAGATCATAGATACACAAGATCAGATGAGAGCCAGAAGACGACGATCCTTGGCGAGATCCTTGCCAAGAAAATCCACGAGACCCTAGGCAAGATCCTTGTCGGGGACGACCACGGTGCCGCAGCGAGACCCTTGCCAGGCCCTTGGCAAGACTCTTACCGAGGACGCCTGCGGGGCCACAGCCAGGCCCGCGTCTGCCAAAACTCCACCGCCGCTCCCCATACAGCTGCCAGCTCGACCAGGTAGGCAGGCATCTGCGTGGCAGCGCGCGGCCTCTACACCAACTCAGCAAGCACCTGTGTGGTGGCATGCAGATCTTCGTGAAGGCTCCACCACCATGCCAGCCCAGCAGCCAGCCAACGTGGCGCTACAACGCCTCGTCAGCTTGGACACGCGTCGGAGCCAGGCGAGGCGGCGACAGCTGGGACGAGCTTCTTTGCCGTCCCCAATAAAGCAAGAGGGGCATGTCGGCAGCGCATTAAATGCATTTGTCTGACGATGCCAGGGGATAAACTCAGCCCCTGTACACCTTTCCACCTCCTGTGTGCCACTGTGGCGACCCCTTTTTGTCTATAAAAGGAGGCCCGAGGCGTACTGGAGGGGGATTCGGCTCTTTTGGACTAAGGAGACACCGTAGCTAGTTTAAGAACACAAGAACACCTAAATATACACCAAAGCAGGACTAGGGTTTTACGCGTCTCCATGGCTCGAACCTGGGTAAACGATTTGTGTGCTGACCGCTAGACCCGCTCTTTGCACAACCCTGCGTCCGCCAACCGTAGAAGGGATCCCAGTGACCTCATAGGTCTCGTTTCCCACCGACATATCTAGCGCGCTAGGTAGGGGGTGCATAGTTGTGAAAATCTGGTCTAGCAGTTAGTTTAGCAGTTCTTCATCGCCATGGCTCCCAACAAGAAGACGACCACAGCGATCGGTTCTTCGGGGGCCGAACGGCCCATACCATTGTGGGCGAGTGGTGGGGCGGTCGCGGACGGAAGCCGAGACGCGGCTCGTGAACACCCGCGTCACTCTGGCAGCCAAAGCCTGGTGAGCGGCGTCGTTCGTGCGTGAGACGACGGGCCACATGCCACCAAATCCAAAGATGGAGCCAGGCCCCCGCAGGCGGCGTGGGCCCTCCAGGGGAGACGTCGTGCCACCCACGGGTGGCACGGCGACTTCCAAAGCGCCTACGCTAGCGCCCCCGACGCGCTCTTCCCAGGTTGTGCGCGGCGAGCAGTGTCACCACGCTGGTGACCCTAGGCACCGTCGTGGGAAGAGTCATGTGCGTCATTCATGGGACGTAGAAGGCCAGCACGCGCGCCGAGGTGCTGGCGGAAACGGCGTACAGCTGCCAGGCCATGATAGAGCTCCTTCTAACGTGGTTAGAAGACGGAGCGCATCATGGTCCAAGCACCTTTCGCCACCACCCACGCCAGCAGAAGCTTTGGCATGCGCGCAGTTGCTCCTCGACTTTCCCCCTGCTGCGGGAAAACTCGATGAGTGGAGAGCCACCATCCAAAGCCTCGTCAGCGTTGCCAACAAAGATGAGCCACGACCGTCGGGGCCCTCTGGCCGGCGCTCCGTTGATCCACCACATGCCAGTGGTGGAAGGATCGTGGGCGCTGCGGCCACGGTGCACTCTCCTCCTCCACGCCAGCCGTCATGGGTGTCGATCCGTCGTGACGACGCTTGTGATAACATTTCCCTAGAGTCGTCCGACCCACGGATCCACCACGATCAGCGCCAAGTTCTTCGGGAGCGAGCCCATGAAGACGCTCAAACCACCATCGAGCGCTGGCGCGATGCACACCACCAGTCAGATAGGCGGGCGGGGCCCACTATGGACCACCCAACACCGGGGGGCTCTGGCGACCTACCCTACGAGGTGGGTTGCCCGGCCTTTACCCGTGAGCTGCGGCAGTTCCAGTAGCCCTCCCACCGCACGTTCAAGCCAGACATTGACGAGAAGTACAACGGCAAGACCCACCCGTCAGAGTTCCTCAACATCTACACCATCACGATGCAAGCTGCTGGAGCCCGCGACGACAAGGTGCTTGCCAATTACTTCCCACTGGCGCTCAAACCCAATGTCATGTCATGGCTGATGCACTTGCCGGCGGATTCCATTTCTTCTTGGTTGGACTTGTGCCATGAGTTCATTGGCACCTTTACCGGAGGCCACCAAGCTCATGGCCAGGCGAGCGATATGCATATCATCCTCTAGAAGGAAGGTGAATCCCTGCGCAAGTACATACAGAGGTCCAGCCGAGTGTAGTACAACATCCCAGATGTTCATCCCGCCGCCGTGATCAGCGCATTCCATCAGAATGTGCGCAACCGCAAGATGCGTGAAGAGGTGGCGATGAACAAGGTCAAAGATGTGGCCGAACTTTATGTTCTGGCCAATAGGTGCACTCGAGCAGAAGAGGGGAGGAAGTACCCCGGCGAGGACGCTGGCGCGGAAACCGACTCCATAGACGAGGACACGGCCATCCCAACGAAGAAGGGCCGGCGCCGCAATAGGAAGCGCAAGGGCAAGACCATGCTTGCCGTCGAGGGATCCGAGGACACCGGCGCTGCCAAGAAGGCCAAGGTAGACGACCCCGGCAAGGAAATTGCCGGGTGCGCCGCTTGCCGGGCCTTGGCGGCTGCCGACAAGCCAGGAGGCTCCGACAAGCAATATTGCAAGATCCATCGCACCAAGGGCCACAACCTCCAGAACTGCCGGCAAGTTGAGCTGCTTGCTGAGAAGCAAAAAGCTGAGTACGAGAGGCGGGACAAGGAGAAGGGCCAGGATGGTGCCGAGGGGTCTGGCAAGAAGCATGTCGGCTAAGGAGGCTGCTGCCGAAAGGATAATCAGTAAGAGAGGCCCGCTCAGGGCCACGACAAGAAGCAAGGACATGATGATCATGACGAAGATGACGAGTCTAGTGAGCACGAGTTCCAGAAGGCTACGGAGGCCATGTGCGTCGACGGTGGTGCCTCGCTGCACACTGCTCACCGCCAGCTTAAGCAGTGGGCGCGTGAGATCACAGCAACGAAACCATCACTCGACGCTCAGAGGCCACTGAAATGGTCCAGCACGCCTATCATTTTCAACGCAGAGGACCACCCTGATCGCACAACTGCGGTCAGGTGTTTGCCATTGTTGGTCTCCCCAACAATACGCAACCTCAAGGTGACGAAGATGCTAGTTGACGGCAGGGCCGGTCTGTACTTGATCTCGCCCGTCGTGATCAAAAGTCTGCAGATTCCTGATGGAGACCTCGAAGAGATGGGCATGTTTCAAGGGGTCAATACGGGGAGGAGTCAGCCGAAGGGTAAGGTCACGCTGCCCGTGACGTTTGGAGGCGAGTTAAACTGCAGGACGGAGAGGATTGTTTTCGTTGTAGCCGAGATCCCCTTGCCCTACAACAGGATTCTCGGCCGCCCGACACTAGCCAAGTTTATGGCGGAGTCGCATTACGCCTACAACACGCTGAAGATGCCGGGGCCGATGACCATCATCACCGTCCCCTCCGACAAGAAGGATGCACTGATCTGCGCCGACCAACTCTACCGGGAAGCAGTTGCAGCGACTGCCGACAAGGCAGTCGCTCCTGCCGCTGGAGCCCCGGCAGGGAAGAATACTGACAAGACCTCTCGCACCCACTCCGGCAAGCGCACCTCTTCGGAGTGTTGTGCTCTCGTTGAGGATGTGTCAGAGAGCTCCACCGGCAAGAGCAAGAAATCCAGAGTTGCGCCACCAGAGACCAAAAGGGTGTATGTCGAGGAGGATGGCACGGGAGGGGCTTTCACCATAAGCTCCACCCTGGATAGCAAATAGAAAAGCACGCTCGTCACCTTCCCGCGGGAAAATATCCACGTGTTTGCATGGCAAGCATCCGACATCCCCGGCGTTCCCAGGGAGGTGATTGAGCACCATCTTGTTGTCTGTCCTCATGCGCGACCTGTCTGTTGGGGAACGTAGCACTAATTCAAAATTTTCCTACGTGTCACCAAGATCAATCTATGGAGTCATCTAGCAACGAGGGAGGAGTGGATCTACATACCCTTGTAGATTGCGCGCAGAAGCGTTCAAGAGAACGGGGTTGATGGAGTCGTACTCGTCATGATCCAAATCACTGATGATCCTAGCGCCGAACGGACGGCACCTCCGCGTTCAACACACGTACGGAGCAGCGACGTCTCCTCCTTCTTGATCCAGCAAGGGGGGAAGAGAGGTTGATGGAGATCCAGCAGCATGACGGCGTGGTGGTGGAAGTAGCGGGATTCCAACAGGGCTTCGCCAAGCGCTGCGGGAGGAGGGAGATGTGTCATGGGAGGGAGAGGGAGGCGCCAGGGCTTAGGTTAGGCTGCCCTCCCTTCCCCCCACTATATATAGGGCCAAGGGAGAGGGGGGGGCGCAGCCTTGGCCCTTCCTCCAAGGAAGGGTGCGGCCAGGGAGGAGTCCATCCTCCCCAAGGCACCTAGGAGGTGCCTTCCCCCTTTAGGACTCTTCCTTTCCTTATCTCTTGGCGCATGGGCCTCTTGGGGCTGGTGCCCTTGGACCATATAGGCCAAGGCGCACACCCCTACAGCCCATGTGCCCCCCCGGGATAGGTGGACCCCCTTGGTGGACCCCCGGACCCCTTTCGGCACTCCCGGTACAATACCGATAATGCGCGAAACTTTTCCGACGACCAAAACAAGACTTCCCATATATAAATCTTTACCTCCGGACCATTCCGAAACTCCTCGTGATGTCCGGTATCTCATCCGAGACTCCGAACAACGTTCGGGTTACCGCATACTAATATCTCTATAACCCTAGCGTCACCGAACCTTAAGTGTGTAGACCCTACGGGTTCGGGAGACATGTAGACATGACCGAGACGTTCTCCAGTCAATAACCAACAGCGGGATCTGGATACCCATGTTGGTTCCCACATGTTCCACGATGATCTCATCGGATGAACCACGATGTCAAGGACTTAATCAATCCCGTATACAATTCCCTTTGTCTAGCGGTACGATACTTGCCCGATATTCGATCATCGGTATCCCGATACCTTGTTCAATCTCTCGTTACCGGCAAGTCTCTTTTACTCGTTCCGTAACACATCATCCCGTGATCAACTCCTTGATCACATTGTGCACATTATGATGATGTCCTACCGAGTGGGCCCAGAGATACCTCTCCATTTACACGGAGTGTCAAATCCCAGTCTTTATTCGTGCCAACCCAACAGACACTTTCGGAGATACCTGTAGTGTACCTTTATAGCCACCCAGTTACGTTGTGACGTTTGGCACACCCAAAGAACTCCTACGGTATCCGGGAGTTGCACAATCTCATGGTCTAAGGAAATTATACTTGACATTAGAAAAGCTTTAGCATACGAACTACATGATCTTGTGCTAGGCTTAGGATTGGGTCTTGTCCATCACATCATTCTCCTAATGATGTGATCCCATTATCAACGACATCCAATGTCCATGGTCAGGAAACCGTAACCATCTATTGATCAACGAGCTAGTCAACTAGAGGTTTACTAGGGACATGGTGTTGTCTATGTATCCACACATGTATCTGAGTTTCCTATCAATACAATTCTAGCATGGATAATAAACGATTATCATGAACAAGGAAATATAATAATAACTAATTTATTATTGCCTCTAGGGCATATTTCCAACAGTCTCCCACTTGCACTAGAGTCAATAATCCAGTTCACATCGATATGTGATTAACACTCAAGGTCACATCCCCATGTGACTAACACCCAAAGAGTCTACTAGAGTCAATAATCTAGTTCACATTACCATGTGATTAACACTCGATGAGTTCTGGGTTTGATCATGTTATGCTTGTGAGAGATGTTATAGTCAACGGATCTGAACCTTTTAGATCCGTGTGTGCTTTACAAATCTCTATGTCATCTCCCAGATGCAGCTACCACGTTCTATTTGGAGCTATTCCAAATAACTGTTCTACTATACGAATCCAGTTTACTACTCAGAATAATCTGGATTAGTGTCAAAGTTTGCATCGGCGTAACCCTTTACGACGAACTCTTTTATCACCTCCATAATCGAGAAAATTCCTTAGTCCACTAGTTACTAAGGATAACTTTGACCGCTGTCTTGTGATCCATTCTTGGATCACTCTTGTACCCCTTGACTGACTCATGGCAAGGCGCATTTCAGGTGCGGTACACAACATAGCATACTGTAGGGCCTATGTCTTAAGCATAGGGGACGACCTTCGTCCTTTCTCTCTATTCTGCCGTGGTCGAGCTTTAAGTC